>NW_024429221.1:8883783-8919474 GCF_017639785.1 Mesocricetus auratus
TAAAGCAGGGAGATAGAATTGTACAACTGGTGTTGCTGCCCTCCCTCGGGGATGGAGAAACCTACACTTTACAAAAAAGGGCTATGGGATCTTCTGGAAGTGATTCAGCCTATCTGGCTATACCCCTAAATGAGAGACCTACAATAAAATTGTTAATTAATGGAAAAGAATTTGAAGGGATAATGGATACGGGAGCAGACAAAAGCATTATTTCACTCCATTGGTGGCCGAAGTCTTGGCCCACTGTTGTTTCATCTCATTCTCTACAAGGTCTTGGATACCAGTCCTCTCCTGCCATCAGTGCCTCAGCCTTAACCTGGCGGAATGCTGAGGGCAAACAGGGATGTTTTACCCCCTATGTGTTGCCACTCCATGTAAATTTATGGGGACGGGATGTGTTACAAGCCATGGGCATGACCCTAACTAATGAATACTCCCCCAGGCATCAGCCATTATGGCAAAGATGGGGTATACAAACGGTAGAGGCTTGGGTAGGCAAGAACAAGGCAGAATAAAACCCATTACGCAACACGGAAATTGGGGTAGAAAAGGACTGGGTTTTATTTAGGGGCCGTTGAGGCTTCACGACCCATACCATGGAAAACAGAGGAGCCGTTATGGGTCTCTCAATGGCCTCTATCCTCTGAAAAATTAGAGGCTGTCACAAGATTAGTGCAAGAACAGGAACGGCTGGGGCATCTAGAGCCTTCTACCTCCCCATGGAATACACCAATTTTTGTTATTAAGAAGAAATCTGGGAAGTGGAGATTACTCCATGACCTGCGGGCCATTAACAATCAGATGCATCTTTTTGGCCCTGTTCAAAGAAGACTTCCTTTGCTTTCTGCACTTCCTCAAGATTGGAAGCTTATTATTATAGATATTAAGGATTGTTTCTTCTCTATTCCACTTTACCCACGGGATAGACCAAGGTTTGCCTTCACTATCCCTTCTCTTAATCATATGGAACCAGACAAGAGATTTCAGTGGAAGGTACTGCCGCAAGGCATGGCCAATAGCCCAACAATATGTCAGCTGTATGTGCAGGAGGCTTTGGAGCCAATTAGGAAGCAATTTACATCTTTAATCGTTATCCATTATATGGACGATATTCTTATTTGTCACAAAGAGTTAGATGTTTTACAAAAGGCTTTCCCCATGCTGGTGGCTGAATTAAAGCAGTGGGGATTAGAGATTACCTCAGAAAAGGTTCAAATTGCAGATACAGGCCTCTTTTTGGGCTCAATGATTACTCCCAAAAATATAGTTCCTCAGAAAATAGAAATTCGCAAAGACCACTTACAAACATTAAATGATTTTCAGAAACTTCTGGGAGATATAAATTGGTTGAGGCCCTTTTTAAAAATTCCATCTGCTGATCTAAAACCCCTCTTCGATCTCCTGGAGGGTGAGCCTCATATCTCCTCACCCAGAAAATTTACCCCTGCCGCCCACCGAGCCTTACAGATGGTGGAAGAGGCCTTACAGGAAGCACAATTACAACGTATTGAGGAGTCACTACCTTTTAATCTGTGTGTTTTTAAGACAGCTCAATTGCCAACTGCAGTCCTGTGGCAACATGGACCATTACTTTGGATTCATCCAAATGCTTCCCCTGCTAAGATTATTGACTGGTACCCTGATGCTGTTGCACAGCTCGCGCTTCGCGGAATAAAAGCAGCTGTTACACATTTTGGCAGGGATCCTGATTCCTTGATTGTGCCTTATACTGCTGCACAAGTTCAGACCTTGGCAGCCACATCTAGTGATTGGGCAGTTTTAGTTATTTCCTTTTCAGGACAAATTGATAATCATTTTCCAAAGCATCCAATTTTACAGTTTGCCCTAAACCAGGCTATAGTGTTTCCACAAGTGACAGCTAAAGACCCACTCCCAGATGGGACTGTGGTGTACACTGATGGATCAAAAACTGGTATGGGAGCTTATGTGGTCAAGGATAGGGTTATATCTAAACAATATAATGAAACTTCACCTCAAGTTGTAGAATGTCTGATAGTACTGGAGGTTCTTGAGGCTTTTCCAGGACCCCTCAATATTGTATCAGATTCCTCTTATGTGGTTAATGCAGTTAATCTCCTTGAGATAGCTGGAATAATAAGATCCTCCAGCAGAGTTGCTAACATCTTTCAAAAGATACAAGCTGCCTTGTTAAATAGGAGATTTCCTGTTTTCATTACCCATGTCCGAGCACATTCTGGACTCCCAGGTCCCATGTCCTTAGGGAATGACTTAGCGGACAAGGCTACAAAGCTGGTGGCCGCTGCCTTGTCTACCCATGCACAAGCAGCAAAAGAATTCCATAAGCGCTTTCATGTGACGGCTGAGACCTTGCGCCGTCGTTTTGCTCTATCCAGGAAAGAGGCTAGGGAAATTGTTACTCAATGCCAGAATTGCTGCGAATTCTTACCTACTCCCCACATGGGAATAAACCCACGTGGCATTAGACCATTGCAGATGTGGCAGATGGATGTTACTCATATTCCCTCTTTTGGAAGGCTTCAATATGTTCATGTTTCTGTTGACACCTGTTCTGGCGTAATGTTCGCCACACCCCTAACAGGGGAAAAGGCCTCATATGTGATTCAATATTGCCTTGAGGCCTGGAGTGCTTGGGGAAAACCCAGAATTTTAAAAACAGACAATGGACCAGCATATACCTCTCAAAAATTCCGACAGTTTTGTCGGCAAATGGATGTTACCCATCTAACTGGCCTACCTTATAACCCTCAAGGACAGGGCATTGTGGAACGTGCCCATCGTACACTCAAATCATATCTGATTAAACAAAAGGGGAGTATTGAGGATGTTCTACCCTCGGTACCAAGAGTTGCTGTATCCATGGCACTTTTTACCCTTAATTTCTTGAACTCTGATGCCCAAGGCCACACTGCGGCCGATCGCCACAGTTTAGAGCCTGATAGGCCAAAAGAAATGGTAAAATGGAAAGATGTCTTGACTGATCTCTGGAAAGGCCCGGATCCTATTCTTATAAGATCCAGGGGAGCTGTGTGTGTTTTTCCACAGGAGGAAGAAAACCCCCTGTGGATCCCTAAAAGACTCACTCGAAGAGCTCCTTCACAACTCCAGAATAAGAAGGATGGAGGCCAAGTGGGTGATGAAGACTCTCCTACTCGGGATGATGGTTCCTAGTATGATGGGAGAGTTACGGTGGGCCATCATGTCTACCTTCCCCCTACCGATGCCAGTGATGCATAATGCCCAGGAGTTCCCTAGATTTCTCACAACTAATAGAGAGTTGGGGCTTGCCTTTTTGCCTTTAGATCCTCAGATACAGAGTTTTCAGGATGAGAGAACCTTGTCATTAGTAGGAAGCTTGTGCTTTACTGTGATTTCTTCATTAAAGGATAATTTTATTCATATGGATCCAGAAAGAGCTAATGCTAATCCTTTTGAATTAATGGAAGCTGTACTGATCTTTCTCCTATGATAGTGAGAAGGGACAGATTACTTTTGATTGGAAAGGGGCATTAGGCAACAGTCTGAGTGAGGGACAGAGCTATGGATCATCTGATTGGTCCTCCTCCAATGTTAAGTATACCCCTTTTAAGAGAACTAATTATTCAGCTGCCCTTTATTTGGGTTGTGAGTAATGATACCTTAGGTAAGAATCAGAAAGAAATAAATTGCTCTGCTTAGAATTGTTTTTATGCATTATGCTGGGATGCTATTAAGCACCCTTTTGCTTTGGTAATGCGCATGCCTCGATTTGTTCCAGTTCCTGTTGAGACGCCAAGTAATTTGAGTTTGTTTAGGGAAAAGCGAGATTTTTGGGATCTCTGCTATTATTGTGGGCCTGATAGCCACCGCCGCGGTTACTGCTTCGGTTACCGCCTCGGCCCTTGCACTTTCTGCCACTGTGCAGACAACTCAAACCATTAATGAACTATAGGCCACTGTGACCATGGTCCTAGATAAACAGGCCACTGCCAATTCTCAGATACAAGGAGGCCTGATGTTGGTAAACCAACAGATTAATTTGGTTCAGGAACAATTGGATATATTGTGGCAGATGGCCCAATTGGGATGTGAACAAAAGTTGCCTGGCCTTTGTGTCACTTCAGTACAATATGAGAATTTTACAAGAGCAGCTAACCTGTCACAAGCTCTGTCTCAACATTTATTACAGAATTGGACTTTTGAGTTTGAGCAGACACTCCGTGAGTTGAGAATGGCGATCCTGCAAGTGAATTCGACGCATCTGGATCTTTCTCTGATGGAAGGCCTCTCCTCCTGGATTTCATCTGCATTTTCTTATTTTAAGGAATGGGTGGGGGTAGGATCATTTAGCCTAGTTCTCTGCTGTGGAATAGTGTTGATGCTTTGGATGGTGTGTAAGCTCAGAGCCCAAACAAAAGAGACAAAGTGGTGGTGGCACAAGCACTTGCTGCCTTAGAACACGGAGCCTCCCCTGACATTTGGTTAACCATGTTAAAGCAATAGGTCGCTGGCCTCCCAGCTCTTGCACCCCACGAGGCTAGTCTCATTGCACGGGATAGAGTGGGTAGGCTTCAGCAGCCCAAGGAGTTGCAAGGCTAAGCACTGCACAGGAGAGGTCTGCGGTATAACGACTTTCTCCTGGGAGATAAGTCATCTTGCATGAAGGTTCTATGTCATGATCTCCTTCCCCCAGAAAAACGACATCGGACTGGTCAGGGCTCTCTCTGGGGATAAGACCCTGGAGAGGAGCTTTGTACATGTTCCGAATTTGCACATGGGGATTTGACCTCTATCTCCACTCCAAAGTTGTGGGTGTCCTATTGCTTCAAAAATAAATGAATAGGGGAGATGTGAGGAGCCGCCCTCGCTATCGCTATTGCCGTTAGAAGATGGCGCTGACATCTGCTGTCAGTTGGAGTTAACCGTTAGAAGATGGCGCTGACATCTGCTGTCAGTTGGAGTTAACCGTTTAAGCTGTGCCTCTCCCGTGGCGTCATCTGGGGTGATGTGCAAACCACCAATCCCGGCTCTACACATCTCACTCGGAGCTCCTAGGCTTATATAAGGGGCTGGGTTTCTTAGCTTGGGGTCTCCCTCTAAGAAGCTGATCATCTGTCTCTCAAGATGCATTAAAGCTTTACTGCAGAAGGATCCGAGTGTTCTGCGTCGTTCTTGCTGGCGAGACGGTAGCGCGGGACATCAAAGGGCCTTGCTGTCTGCACCTGCCCTGAGTCTCCCTGATATAAACAAGCCTTTCATCCTCTACGTGGATGAAAGGGCAGGACTGGCAAAAGGAATCCTAACCCAGCAGCTTGGGCCATGAAAGAGACTGGTAGCATACTTCTCATAAAAACTGGACAATGTAGCTTCAGGATGGCCCCGATGCCTCCGAATGGTGGCTGCAGTGGCTGTCCTCATCAAAGATGCAGACAAATTGACTTTGGGTCAGCCACAAACAGTGGTGGCCCCTCATGCAATAGAAGCTGTGGTCTGATAGCTGCCTGATAGGTGGCTTTCAAATGCAAGAATGACCATTATCAGATGCTGCTCCTCAACCCCGACAAGTTGCAGTTCGGGGCAGCCCCATCCCTAAATCCAGCCACCCTCCTCCTGGACTTGGTTACAGAGACCAATGTGCTCCATGACTGTCACCAGATCCTAGTTGAGACCCACGGTACCAGAGAAGATTTAGTGGCCCACCCACTACCGGAGGCTGAATACACCTGGTTCACAGATGGGAACAGCTTCCTTCAAGATGGTATATGAAAGGCAGGGGCAGCAGTTGTGGATGGATGGGATGTAATCTGAGCCAGTGCTCTACCGACAGGGACCTCAGCACAGAAAGCAAAACTCATCACCCTGACTCAGGCACTTAGAATAGCCAAGGACCGAAAAATTAACATTTACACTGACAGCCACTACGCCTTTGCCACGGCTCATGTGCATGGTGAAATTTACTGAAGGCGGGGCCTTTTGACTTCAGGAGGAAGAGATATTAAAAACAGAATTGAGATCGTGGACCTCCTACAGGCTCTCTTCCTGCCATTAAGACTGAGCATCATACACTGCCCCAGACATCAGAAAGGAAATGACACTGTCTCGAGAGGGAATCGAATGGCAGATGAGGAAGCTAAGAAAGCGGCGTTGGGCCAACAAATTCTCCCCATAAAGGCTACTTGCCCAGCCCCCCCCCCCGTCCTCCACAAGGATTTGAATATACGGACCAAGGCTTGGAAACAGTCCAAGGGTTGGGAGCAAAATATGACCAGGAGGCAAAAGTATGGTGTTACCAAGACAAAATCCTGCTACCCCAGAAAGTGGCCAAAGAACTCCTACTCCAGTTACATCGATGGACCCACCTCTGACATAAGAAACTAAAAAACCTCCTGCAGAATGAAGAGCAATTCTATTACATTTACAACCTCAACAGACATCTTCAACAAATCAACAGTTCCTGTGCTCCCTGCGCTAAAGTAAACACAGGATGGAGTAAGATGCCTGAGGGGATTAGAGTCAGAGAGGAGCAGCCAGGAACTAACTGGGAAGTCAACTTCACTGAAATCAAACCTGGAAGCCTGGGGTTCTCTCTCTCTCTCTCTGTCTCAGATTAGACAAGAGTGGTCTTGAACTCACAGAGATTCATCTGCCTCCATCTTTTAAGTGCTGTGATTAAAGCCATGACCCACCATGCCTGGTGAGGGATGACCTTGAGTACTTGATCTCCTGCCTCTATGACTAACCAGTAAATTAGTGTGTGTGGCTAACAAGTAGGTTGGCATTTAATCAGGTGTGTAGCTGACTAGTGACTTCACTCTCCACTCTAATCTTCAGGCAAGCCTTATTTGCTAGAATTCAGAAAAACTATTACCACAGTCATTAATGAGAGATAGGTTGTTGTTGCCTATATGCATATGTTGGCTACTGAGCTCTGTAATCTGACACAGAGTTACAGTCAATGACCTGCTTCTCAAACCTCTGAGCTGACATAACTGTGTCAAGCATGTCAGAACATATCTGCACAAAGATAGAACATTCAATTGTCACTGGCTCAAGATAACCTTCCCAAACTGTACACACACACTATCTGCTGTGTGTTTATTCACATGGTATGAATTAAAACTTGCTGGGACATTAGGAAATCATTACCACTACCACAGTAAGGTCCCTTTTCACAACAGTGACTCCAGCAGCCCATTGCCTACCCTGAATCCTCCTGAAGTGTAAATTATTCCTCCTATTTTGGTCTGAAGGCAGATGCAATACTTCCCCTGGGAATCTTTTTCCTGTGACAGCATGGAAAAATTGACTACATGACCCAAATGGACAATTTTAGCTCTCGGAGATGCTACATTCATTTAAGAAATTTGAATGTGTAGTACAGAAGACACCAAAGTCATGCCCTGGAGCGTGACAGACTGAAATCAAGGTCATTTAAGCCAATATAAAAGAGCTTGCTTCAGACACATTTTTCTAACAGAACAGAAATGCAGTTTTTCTAGCATTAGTATGCCTTACCAGGGAGAAATCCCTTCCCACACTTGGGTGATTAATGAAGAAAAATACATTTAGCAATTACATGCATTCATTTCTTGATGATACTTAAAGAGGAGGCAGCCTAGTCACATTGGCATTTCATATATGCTGTCATCCTTAAGCGTCATTTTGTTCATGCACCAGGCTACACTTTGAAAAATTTAAATAGAGACAGGAGACAGCATGTCTAGCTGGTTGATCAGAAGGGAGACCTACAGAGAAAAATAATTTCAAAATTTTTTCTTAAAGATACCAGAGACCTGAGACAGCAGCATCTTCTTCACTGACAGGATATTGAGGTGAAGGTGGCTGTGAATGAGAAAGAAAGGGAATGGATAAGGGAGTAAACAATATCTGGGATAGGTTGGTTTTGCACAAGCTATGTCCCATGCCAAGTAAGCTTCTTAAGAACGGCATTTTGTATACTACTTGCAGGGGGAATAATGGAAGAAAACTGGTGACTACTATGAAGTCAGAAGAAACTATCAAGCAATGGCAGAAGCTCAGGGAGGAGGTTAATCAATGCTGCACAAGGGGAACACAGGGTATCCCAAGATCACGACAGAGTAAGCCCACAGTGTCCTTGGGACCAATAATCATAACTTGATATTTTGGAAACGTTTGGTTCTAAGCAAAATCTTGATTTTAGACATGGCTCTCTGTTTTATGGACCATACATCAGGCCCTTAGAGAAAGCTCCCAAGACCTAGGCCACAGGCAGTTACTAACTCTCCCAAGAATGTTCCGTCTCCCTGATTGGGGGCCTAGATGAAAGCCTTGAATGATCAGGCAGGGCCTTAACACAACAGTGTTTTACTTCTCAAGTAGTTGTTACCTGGTGTCCTATTGCCCACCTTGCAGAACTATGATTTTCACAAGAAGAAAACTGGAACTCTATGGAACATGAGGTTTTAAGTTTGCTTGTGACCCTCTAATGCTTCTTTGAGCAGCTTGTTACATGTCTGTTCTTTGATATGGGGAAGGGCCTAGTGGCTGGTTGTAAGTCAGGGGATGCTCCTTTGTAATGGTTTGGAGCCAAATGTCTAACCAATCCTAGAGAACAAATGTTTCTCCTCAGAGCTAATCTGTAACAGGCCTGGTTAGCATATGCTTATTGTTGGATGTTTTAGAGGCAGTCTTCCATCAGCTGAATTCTACTTTGAGAGACTTACTATCTCCTAAGCATTTAAAGTCTTTGTATTTCCAATTTTACTCTTCTACATCACAGCTTAGTAGAAGAGTGCCAAACAACACTTGAGATGCCTTTTATAACCTCCACAAAATTAACAATAAAACAATCTTAAAGGTAAAAGTGAAATGCAAAGTGTTGAACCTCTAGAAGTTACTGAAGACATTGGCCTCTGCAAGGTTGGTGACCTGCTTTCCAAAGGTGCAGCAAAAGCATGCTGATGGTGACTACAAAAATAGTTCAACACAGTGCTCCTTGCTCCCAATATGCAGAGCAGACTCAGCTGACAGCAAAGTTATAAAGAGGCCTGAATCTGGGTCCAGGGCAGTTCACGGACTGCATGGGACCTCAAGGACAGGGAGGATGGCTGCAGCTTCCCACCCTAATCCAGGGAATTCCCATCACACTGGCCCCAGCCCCTCAGATTCTGCCACTCCTCATTTGGGGAAAGCATTGCTTCGCTCACCATGTTGTGGATTTCCAGCTTGCCCTTGCACATGAAACCACTGACACCAGTTTCTCTTCAAAGCCAAGCCTGAACCCAGTAGCCAAAAGGGCCATGCACCACTTGGGGCTGGCAGGTCACCTTGGGGCCTGATTGGTTAGTAAAGCCTGAGTGACAAGAGCAGTGTGTTTGAAGACTCAGCACAATGCTTCCTGACCGTGTATTCCACCCCAGACTAACACTTTTTTCTAGATCAGCAGAGATACGAATTTCTGTAGCACTCACCTCTGGCTCCAATAGCAGACCCTGCTATCTTCCTGCACTCCATAGGCATTTCCCCTTCTTCCTCCTGGATACAATAGGTCTAGGTAGCTTGTATAGGTCACTATCCTTACTATGTGGATAGAGGGATTCTCTGTCAAAATTGTAAGGGTGCCCAGAATATTAACTACTAAAGAGGTTTAAGGAAAAGAAAGGAGATGTTTATTATGTGGCTTTACCCTGAGGTCAGGTGATCTGAAGGTGCTTTTAACCTGGTTGTCACAGGGACTTCAGACAATCAGGAGAGAAATGTAGGAATAAGATCACAAACAAGATAATAGGTCTTTCTCCAGTCAGAAGGTTGGATGAAGGCTCCATTGCTGTAGGATTTTATTCCTGAACCTCAGAGCAAACAGTTGGCAAATGTATTCCAATAAAAGGAGTAGTCTTCATGGAAAGTTGAATATTTAGAAAGTAAAGGAGCTAGGAAGAATGTGTTTATGAACATTTCTTTAATCATCACATCCTTCTTGGTGAGCAGTTTAAAAAGCAAAAACAAACAAACAAACAAAAAAAACCACATTATTGAAGGTTACCTCCATGAACAGGACTGGTAGAATGAACCTCTCCATGTACGGAGAAATTGGGTTTATCAGAATGTCTCACAAGTTCTGGCTCAGCTAGTCTGCCAATGGCTGCCTACCAATAGAAATTTGAAGATTCCAGTAGTTTTTTGTTTGTTTGTTTGTTTTGTTTTTTGTTTTTGTTTTTACAAGACAGGGATTCTCTGTATTGTTTTGGAGGCTGTCGGTCCAGCTCTGCCTTGAACTCACAGCGATCCGCCTGCCTCTGCCTCCCGAGTGCTGGGATTAAAGGCGTGGGCCACCACCGCCCGGCTGAGTCCAGTAGTTTTTAGGCTAGTCCAGGCTGCATGTCTCAGCTGGTCTTCATCATACACCAAAGTTCCAAAGAAGTGGGCTCTAATGCTAATAAAAGAATGAACTTGGTACCCAGAGCTAGGGTAAGCAGCCAAAGAGAGAGAGAGTTTCATCTTTCAATATCCTTTATGTATGCAGGTTGCTGCCAGATGGTGCAATCCATGTGAGAGGTAGATCATATCCTTTCTTTATGTGTTGTGTTTGTTTAAGGTGTTTTCAAAACAAAGTTTATCTGTGTAGCCCTGGAACTCATTCTGTGCACACGGTTGGCCTCAAACTCAGAAAATCCAATGGCCTCTGCCTCCTGAGTGCTGGGGTTAAACATGTTCACTGCCATCAAGCAGCCAAAGTTCGATCTCATCAGGTTTTTCGATGCAGGGATTCTCTGTGCAGTTTGGCTGTCCTGGAACTCATTCTGCCACTCTGAGCTGGAGCTCACAGAGATCTGCCTACCTCTGCAGACACTGGAGAAGTCAGGCTGGACTGCAATGTTGAAATGCTGGAAATTTGCCAAGCAGCAATGGTCATCATGTGGTCCCTGCCATTTTTTCACAACATAGCTTCATGTGCTATGGATATGAATATAAGTAATTATTATTTGAAATTCCCTGCTTCTACATGTCCCCATTATTTTCACATGGGGCACTTCATCTTGAAGTCCTGCCTTCAATGGGGATTGTCTATAGATGTGTTATAATGTCATGGAAATGTGATTTATTAAAAACTATTTGTTTCTCTTATATGTGTGTGTGTGTGAAATGTGATTACAATTTTTAGACAATGACATTTATATAGAGACCAGAAATAAGCATTGTGGGGTCTACTTTTGGCCTACAAATAGTGAATCAGTATACCTTTAACATTTTTATTTCCCTGTGAATCTCATTGTGGGAAAAGACTTGGGTCTTCCAAATGAGAATGTCTCTATGGAAGAAACATTTACTTCATATCTGACCACTTTACAGGATAGACAGGAACTGACAATGTGGGAGTGTTTTAAATATGGAGAAAATTCATCATTTTTCTTCATTATATAATTTAGCTTTGCATATAATGACCTTCTATCTAAGCCTGCTAAGACCCCAGGTATGGATTATTTATCCTATATTTTCTTTATAGCTCCAAATTAGTCAAACTGAATAAATATGTTTTAATTTTTCATTAATTTTGTCATTTCGCTTCTGTAATATTTTTTATCTTCTTTTTAAGAACAGTATTGCTGTGACTCCCTGTCTGGCCTAGAATTCACACTAAAGACTAGGCTGTCCTAGGAAATCAGAGAGATCTGTCCATCTTGACAGAAAATGTCTTACCACATTCACAACATTCATAGTGTTTCTCTCCAGTGTGTGTCTCTTTATGAGCTATGAGATTGATATATTGTGAAAAGGCCTTAACCACATTGATTATATTCATAAGGTCTCTCTCCAGTATGTCTTCTTGTATGTATTTGGAGAGTAGTGACATGTGCAAAAAGCTTTAGCATATTTTGTGTTCTTTTATGTATTTGAAGCTCACCATGACTTTCAAACATGTTGCCACAGTGATTACATTGATGGGTTTTCTCTACTGTATGTGTTCTGTTGTAGCTATGGCATGCAAAGACTTCACTATACTGAAGACTTTCATATGGTGTCTCTCCAGTATGATTTTTCTTATGCTTTGAAGATGCATGTAACACATAATGTAATGTTTACTAACACATTGTGTGTATTCACAGGTTTCTGTCTCTTATGACTTTTAAAACCTTTACCACTTGTATTATAATGATGAAACTTAGTATCTTTATAAATTAATATGTTGATTTGGCCTAATTGAAATGAGGAATGAGACCTTAAGTTTTAGATTCATGATGCTTCCCTTCATGAGGGGTTGTTTTTTGGCTTAACAGATACCTGTGAGAGTAAGAGCATTTATTTCATGGCCCACATTTATGGCATTTTTATGACATTTCTCACGTATTTGAAAAGAAATGGAGGAACTCAGCACTTTGCCATACATATCCATTCATAAATTTCTCTATAGTGTGGGTCATAGTACATTGGCAAAATATACCAAGATAAATGGAAGTATTCATACACTGAAATTCCCATAGGGGTTTTCCCTAGTATAAGTTTGTTGATGTCTTTCTAATGATGCTGTAAAACCAACTAAATGTAAACTTGTATCACCTTCAACAAATTTACTGAAAGTGGGGATTACTACATATCTTTCATATCTCCTGAGAGCCAGAGAGAGAGAGAGAAAGCAGGAGACAGAGAGAGACAAAGAGAGGTACATTGCTTCTTTCCATATTCTATGTTCACATGGCTTGTATGCATAGTGACATCAGATATCCTCATTTTACTTAGTTTTTTTGTGACAAGGTTTCTCTGTGTAGCTATGGAGCCTCTCCTGGAACTAACTTGGTAGACCAGGTTGGCATCCAACTCACAGAGATCCACCTGCCCCTGCCTACTGAGTCATGAATTAAAGGTATGCCCTGCCACCACCCAACTTTATATGATATTTTCATTACAGGAAGAATAACAAATAAAAGGTTTCCACATTTTGACTTTCTTTTACTTCGGCATATTCTTTGGGTATTTTAACCTTCTTGACTCACATAAACTGTCCCTATCAATGACACAGAAATTACCATTCCACAATATTTGAGGTCCCTGACAAGCATCTTGCCAGTAGAACCCTGTCTCCTTGGTAAGCTCATGGAATTTTCTGAAGCGTGGGTTTTCTCATTCTCCAAGCTCTGCATGCCAGTGTGGCTGGATCATGTTCCACCTTCAGCTTTGTTAGAAAGGATTTGACCTGTGATAAGGTCTGGATCAGCCACCAAAATCTCCATGAATACAGGCTACCAAGGGCACAAAAAATATCATCACATGTTCTTTTCCATCTAAAATAAAAAAGGTTATAAGTAATATAAGAAAAAGTGTATACAATAAGTACAGTAACTATATACAATATTCACAGACAGTAAATGCATCAACAATGTCTAGCCCATCAGCATTTGACTAACTCAGAAAAAACATACTCCCCTCTCTTTCCTATTTTGTTTAGTCTGAAAAGTTGTACCTAATTGACTTTCCATTCTAACATGCATTGTCAAAAATGTCTTTTTTTGGCTCTCAAACTTATACACTTTTCATTTCTTAAGTGATATTTTCATCTGAATGTAATTACAAGAAGGAAATAATATTACCTTAGTAAGCAAGAAGTATAAGCAAGAGACTTCCAAAAAATGTGAGAAGTGACAGAAACTGCTGGCTGTCTGGACAGTCACCCAAGGGTCCTCTGTAACATTGGGTCATCCATCTTTGGCCTACCAGCCTAGCATATCTGACAGACTTTTCTATGAGGCAGTGTTTTTGAAGGACTGTCCCACCTTATATTAGGAAGGTTGACATTCACACTCTTTTGTGTCCTGCTAGCCCAATTTGGATAGCACACTGTCAGCAATTGAGGCAAGAGCAATTTCTTGCCCCGTGGCTTGCTTTTGCTGTAAAGAATGTAAAGCCCATGTGGAGTTTCTTTAATGTCCATCATCTACTCTGACATATATTGGTGCTGAAAGGATCAGATGTGTCCCATTTTCACTAAAACAACAACAACAAAACAAAACTGTGTAGTCAGGTGGTGGTTGTGTACAAACAAAGCTCTTGGAAATCCATCAAGTCAGGATACTACTGGATTAAGATTTCTCCATTTAGAAGGTGATGCTCCATTTTATTCAGCACTTTACATTTATTTATTTTATGTGCATTGACACCTTTTTCTTCATGTATAGCACTGTAGGGTGTCAGGTCCCCTAGAGCTATACCTACAGACAGTTGTGAGCCACAGTGTGTGTGCTGAGAATTGAATCTAGGTCCTCTGGAAGAGCAGCCAACATTCTTAACTGCTGCACCATATCTCTAGCCCCATCATTCAGTCCTTTAGCTACAATTTTAACTGGTAGCTTTACAATTTGAGACAGAATTTACATTCTCTTTCCTTCGTGATTGGACTTTTGATGATGGTTTTTCCTTTTTAAACTTTAATTAAGTTTCCAAAATGAATACTTGTAAGATTAAATTAATAAACAAGTAGTTTTACACTAACAAGTAACCAACTAGACTATTAGCTACCCAAACTTAGCCATGTACCTAATGACTCTTCTTATTTTAGAGAATTTTCATCAGAAAACAACACACAACTCCATGATTCACTGTCTCCCATATTCTTTATCTTTTTGTAATAGAAAATAACATTTTCTGCAAATTTATGTATTGTGACATTTAAGTATTTGGTAAATGTATTTCTGATGTATAGTTAGAGTATAAATTCAAAATTAGTATAGAAATTTATTTGACTGGAAATCGCACAGTATTAGTCAGGTTTCTCTAGAGTCACAGAAATTAAGAATAGAATCTTTTTTCTATCTATCATCTATCCTCTATCTGTCATCTATCTATATCTATCAGCTATCATCTATCTTTATCCATCTATCATTTATCTATATCTGTCTCTGTCTACCATCTGTCTATATCTATCATCTCTCATCTGTCATCGATCTTTCTAAGGCTATCTGCCTATCATCTATCTGTATATGTATCTATCTCTATCTATCTGTATCTGCTATCTATATCTACCTATGTCTATCATCTATCTATCAATATCTATCATCTATTCATATCTATCTATCATCTATCTATCTGTATCTGTCTAGATTTACTTATGTCTATCATCTATCATCTATCTATAAATATCTATTTATCTCTATCTATCTTCATTTATCTATCTCTATATCTCTATAATCTATCTACCCCCTATCATCTATCTTTCTATACCTATCTATGTCTACCTGTCTATCTAATTATCTATCTATATCTATCATCTATCTGTTCATCATTTATCTATCATCTATCTTCAATCTAGCTATCTATCTACCATCTGTCTATCTATCTATCTAATTACATAAGTGTGTATGGGAATTTATTGGAATCCCTTGTAGGCTGCAGTCTAAAAATGGCAAGCAATGAATGGAAAGTTGAAGACTCTAGGGTTGCTCAGTCCCACAAAGCTTTATGCCTCAGATTTTTCATTTTTTTTAATGATGGAATCCCAAAAAAGTAGTCTTCAATGCTGTGAAAGAATGGATGTGCTGACTAGAAGAGGGAAAGATAAGAGTGAACTAACACACTACCTTTCTTGTTCTTTGTCCTTCCAGCATAAGCTGTGACTTAGATTAAAGGTGTGCCTTACTTACCCAAGGTCTGGATTAAGGAGGAGTGTCACCCAAGATCTTAATTAAGATCTTAATTAAGATCATGTTATCTTCCTGCATCAAGTTTCAAATCACTACTCAACCTTCCATTTCTGAATTATATTCATACCAGTTATAGTCAAGTCAACAACCAAGAATAACCATCACAATCCACCCCTTGTCAACTTGACACACAATCATATCAATTTATGTCATGACTAAATGAAAACAATATCCAGGTCATAATTATGCCTAAGCATAATACAACTATCCCACATATAATCACAAATGTATTATATATTTATAATAGTGGCCAAGTCTGTTGGGGAACCTCATCCAAGTGTCTCAAATGTACATCTGATAGCCACTGATATTCTCCTAATTGATGTTACCACATATGATGAGGAAATTGAAAGAAAATGCTGTTGCAATTTAAGAATGTATCATGTTAGAGAAAGATGCCATGTGACATTTATTGAGGTAAAGGAATGGGAAAAAGGGGTAAGGGGAGAGGGAGACTGGCCTCTGGGGATAGGAAAGACAGAAGAGAAGAGAGAGACAATGAAAGAGAGAGGGGAAACAAAGAGAGAGAAAGACAAAGACAGAGACTAGTAGGAGAGAGATAGATAGAGAGAGAGAGAGAGAGAGAGCAGACAGGGGGAGAGAGAATTGGAGAGGTAAAAGGTGGTCAGGTACCTTTTATTTTATTGTATTGCTATTTTATTTTTTAAAGTTTTTATTTAAATTAGAAACAAGTCAGCTTCATATGTCAATACCAGGTCCCTCTCCCTACCCTCATCCCCCACCCCCACCAGCCCCTGATCCCATCTTTCCTCTCCTCCCAGGAAGGGTGAGGCACTCCATGGGGGATCCCCAAGGTCTATCATATCAACTGGGCAGGACCCAGGACCTCCCGAATCCATCCATACTGGGAGCACATCCATCCAGGTGGAGTGGGCTCCCAGAATCATTTTGTACACCAGGGATAAATACTGATCCACTAAAAGAGGCACCATTCATGGCCGAAGAATCAGGGCCCTTTAAAAAGGTAACATAGTGGATGTGCACAGGTGGTGCTCTTAGTGGCTCCAGCTGAGGTTGTATCCTGTCAGAACTCCGAGGACAGGCCCGTACAGATGCCTGAATGCTGACACATACAGATATCTGTACAAATACATTATTCACAAAACACAACAGAAGCACTCATGTCAGGTATAATCCTCATTTCTGCAACAGGTCCTGTGGCCTTAGTTGGAATTTAGAGCTACCTTCCTCTACTCCCCATTCTGTATTTCTTCCACCCTCTGCAAGCACCTCAGCAGGTACTGGGTCTTCCCCTAATCTCCAGTCCTTCAGGGCTCTGGTCCTAGCAATTTTTAGCTCAGGTATTTACCACCCCATTTCCCCTATTCTTTTTTTACTTTATAAATTATATTTAAATTAGAAACTGAAACTATCTAATTTTACATATCATTCCCAGGCCCCTCTTTATCCCATCCTCCCATGCCCATCAGCAAACCCTCAGCTCATCCCCTGTACACTCCCCAGGGATGGTGTGGTCTTCTGTGAGAAATCATCAAAATCTGTCAAGTCACTTGGGGCAGGGCCTAGGCCTACCCTGTGTATCTAGGCTGAGAGAGTATTCCTCCATGGTGAACAAGATCCCAAATTCCATTTGTGCAGTAGGGGTAAATACTGGTTCTCACCATAAGAGGCCCCAGGAATCAGCCAGTGCCCCTAGCTCACCCCTATGTTCAGGGGGACTGGTTTTGTCCTAAGCTGCTTCTCCAGCTGTCATTATGGGGTTCATGAGCTCCCACTTGTTCATGTCAGCTTTCTCTGTGGGTTTCTCCAGCCTGTTTTTGACCCTTTGCTCATCACTCTTCCCTCTGCAACTGGATTCCAGGAGCTCAGCTCAGTGTTTAGCTGTGGGTGTCTGCTTCTCCTTCCATCAGCTACTGGGTGAAAGCTCTAGGATGGGATTTAAGGTAGTCATCAATCTCATTATCAGGGACTGGTACTTTAAGGCAGCCTCTCTAGGGCTGTTTACATTGTTAGTTGGGGTCATCCCTGTGGATCTCTGGACATTTCCCTAGTGTCAGATTTCTCCTTCAACCTATAATGGCTCCTTCTGTTATGGTCTCTCTTTTCTTGCTCTCCTCTATTCTTTTCCGGACTCAACCTTCCTGCACCCTCATGTCCAACTCCCCCTCCTCTTCTCCCCTTCTCTTTCCCCTACCTCCCTCTCCCCTCCCCCCATGCTCCCAATTTGCTCAGGAGCTCTTGTCCCTTTCCTCTTCTCTGGGGGGTCAAAGGCTGGCTTTTTAATTACTGAGTCTGAACTAAGGGGACTCCATGGGAGGGCCTGCCCTTGTCACCCTGAGGGCTGGGATTGGATCAGTGCCTGCAAACACCTCCTGGACTCACAGCAGCCTCTCTCCACACACACCTCCCTGATATGGTGGAAGATTATCACAAGCTGCATTCTCTGCCTCCTCAAGGAACTGATGCCTGAAATCTACAGGATGGCAGCTAAGCAAATTATTCTCCAACCCTTACCTCCTGCTGAATGTGAGCCGCTAGTCCTGACTCAGCCCTTCCCACACTGTCCCTTTCCAGTTGGAAGAAACCAGAATTAAACAGAGGCCTCTGTACACAGGGAGTCTAGGCTGTTTAGGTGGAAGCCCTAGCGGCTTCTGTACCTATGCAGAGAGGTTGGAATATTTGGTTGCCCCATTCCAAACCCTGCCCTCAAGATGCCAAAGATAGGACTTCACCTGCAGTCACCTCAGTCCAGACTCCACCCCTACAAAGCACACTATTGCTGGCTCCATGCACAGAGGGTTGGGGGAGAGGGTGGTGGGGTGATAAAAGCCACCACCTCAGGATTCAGCTCTGGCATTCTGGTTTTCTATTCTGCTGGGGTCACACAGGGATTTGCTGCTCAGATTACACCACTGGGCTGTGTCTCCTCTGCTCACCTGGCATCAGTTAGATGGGATGGATCTGCTGGTGTCTACTGTGCCGGATCTTTGTTTCTGTGTGCCTGACAGAAGGTAGGTGAAGAGGTGTAGAAACTCACTCTCCTTCTCTCTCACCTCTCTATCTGTCCTCTGTCTCTCCTCTCACTGTCTCTCTCTCCTCCCTCTTGCCTCTCGCTCTGTCTCTCCACTGTCTCTCCTCCCTATTTCTTTCCTCTGTCTGTCTCTCCTCTCTCTCCCTCTCTGTTTCTCTCTCCTATCTGTCTCTATCTCTCCTCTCTTTCTTTTCCTTTCTCTCCCTTTTTGTCTGTCTTTCTATGCCTATCTCTGTCTCCATTTCCCTCTCTGTCTCTCTTTCTCTTCTCTCCCTCTTTGTCTCTATTTCTCTCACCCTATCTCCTCTCTGTCTTTCTCTCTCTTTACCTCTCCTCTCTCTCCTCTCTGTCTCTCCTGTTCTCTATTCTCTCCTTATCTCCCTCACTCTCTAACTTCTCCCTCTCCACCCTCTGTCTATCTATGTCTTTCTTGGGTGTCAGAAAGACAGAGATTGCATCTGCTGGAGAAGGAATACCTCAATGGATTTTTTATTATTATCTTTGTAAGTTTTTCCCCAATTAAACACCCATTAATCATTTGTCTTGTGTCTAATGAAATCATTGACACCTGTCCTTACATGAAAAAATATTGTAATGAAAATGAACACGAGTATAAATTCTAAAGTATCTACCAAATTGTTTACATGAACAGGGATTTCTCTCCCATGACTTCTTCCCTATTACCATATATAAAGATGTTTAAAAAAGGGAAATAAAATATGAATGGGGTTAGAGATACAGATGAGAAAAATTATTACATGTTCATTGCCAGAAAATAGTTCAGGGTTTTGAAAATTTTCTGTAGTGTCTGCTACAGAAAGAGTCGAGTGTCTACCCTTCTTGGGAACATGCATGACCTGCCACAAACCCAAACACTGACATCACATAATTAAATTCAATCAATTCTCTGACCAAAGAGATTATTACAGGTGAATGTTTTCTCTTGTACGCACTTATTCCTGTATCCCAGGGGTTGAGGCGTTTAAAGTCTTAACAGTTTCCCCTCATTATGAATTGGTTCATGGAACAGAAAGCAAGCACTTAGGATTGAATTTAGAGAAATCAAGTGATCTGAGTTATGTTTTCATGCAATTAAAGAAAAGCATGAAAACAAAAAAGGTTACCTTATCAGTGAACTCATAGGAATTATTTACATGCTTGTTTGCATGTAAAACAATGCTTGAGCAGACTGGTAACACTTGTCAGATGTTTTTCCCAGGAGAATCTTGTGTAACTAAATATGTGTTCACTGAAGACTTTACCAAGTCCTTTATACCAAGATTTCCTTCAGTATTAAAATTTTCATGATCTCACAGATTATTGAGTTATGCAAAGTGCAGAGCTTTACCACACTGCTTACAATTAAGGGATTTCTCTGCATTGTGCTTCCTTACAAAGGCTTTACCACACTGGTTTCATTCACAGGGTCATTTTGAGTATGTTTTCTTTTATGTTATTGAAGACTCCTGACATGTGAATAGGCTTTACCACATTGATTACATTATTACAGTTTCTCTCCAATATGTGTTCCTTTATGATGTTTGAGACTACTGGCCCATGAATAGGCTTTGCCACATTGAAGACATTCATAGGGTTCCTCTCCAGTATGTGTTCTTCTATGTCTTTGAAGATGACCATGATGAGCAAGGGCTTTTCCACACTGCTGATATTAAAAGAGTTTCTATCCAGTATGTGTTCTTCTATGAAACATAAGACTACTGGCCTGTGAAAAGGCTTTAACACACTGATGACATTCCTAGGGTTTCTCTCCAGTATGTGTTCTTCTATGTAATTTAAGACAACTGACCTGTGAAAAGGCTTTACCACCTTGGCTGCACTCATATGTTTTCTTTCCAGAATTTGTTTTTTATGACTTACAAGAGTGGCTCATTGTGCAAAGGCTTTACCTCATTGATTACATCCATATGGTCTCTCTCCTGTATGTATTCTTTCATGTACTTTCAAGCCTCTGCCAAGTGAAAAGGCATTACCACACTGATTACGTGCATAGGGTTACTCTCCTGTATGAGCCCTTTTATGTATTTGGAGTTTACAGTGTTTTGAAAATGCTTTCCCACATTGATTACATTCATAGTGTTTCTCTCCAGTATGTGCTCTTATGTGTCTTCTAATCTTACTATGACTTGCATCATCTTTACCACAGTGGTTACATTCATAGGGTTTCTCTCCATTGTGTGTCCTTTGATGTACTTGAAGATGACTGTTCTGTGAAAAGGCTTTACCACATTGATTGCAGTGGTAGGACCTCTCTCCAGTGTGTGTTCTTTTATGTAGTTGAAGTTGACCATGACTTGCAAAAGCTTTACCACACTGAGCACATGCATAGTGTTTCTTTCTTTTGTGTGATCTTTTATGTCTTTGAAGATGATCTTGCCTTGCAAATGCCTTACCACATTGATCACATTTAAAATATCTCCCTCTAATATGTTTTTTTATATGTGCTTGAAGCTCAACATGCCTTGCACAGGCTTTAGAACACTGATTACATTTGTAGTGTTTCTCTCCAGTGTGTGTTCTTAGATGACTTTTAAGCTCCCCATGACTTGCAAAGGCTTTACCAAATGGATTAGACTCATGGGTTTTCCCTCCAGTATGTGTTCTTTTATGGAGTTGGAGATAACTGTGACATGCAAAGACTTCACCATTCTGAAGACTTTCATATGGTTTCTCTACAGTGGGAATGCTTTCATGACTTTGAAGATGCCTGTAACACACAAGGTTATAACACAACAAATATTAACAGGTTTTCTCACTATGTGTCTTCTTTCCTTCCTCCAACCTTAATAGATACATGTGAAAACTTTACCACATGCATTATAGAGATGAAACTTTGTATGAATTTATTTTCTAATTTGGTCTAATTGTAAACAGGAAGTGGATCTTAAGTTTTACATTCCTGATACGTCCCATCATTAGGGGTTGATTTGTGTCTTTGAAGATACCTGTGTGTGATAGTAACAGCCTTTATTTCATGGCCCACATTTATGGCACCTTTATTACATGAGATTTTTTCATATATTTGAAAAGTACTAGAGGAACTAAGAGCTTCGCCATACTTACTGCATTCATAAGTTTTCCTATAGTGTAAGTCACACTTCATTGTCAGAATGTACCAGGACAAATGGAAGTGTTCATATATTCCAGTTATCATAGTGTTTTTCTGCAGTGTGTGTTTGTTGATGTCTTTCCAATGAAGTTGGAAACCAATTAACTGTAAACTTGTATGACATTTAATGGATCTCCTCAAAGTTGGAACCACTAAATATCTTCCCCAACTTCTAAATGTTCTGAGGGAGAGTGAGTATGTACACACCTTCTTTCCATAATCTATGCTCACATTACTAGTGTTTAGAGTTACATGAGATATTCTTTCTTTTTAACATTTTTTTAGACCCAGGATTCTCATTGTAGCTATGGAGTCCTAGAACACACTGTGTGGAAGAGGTAGGCCTCCAACTCACAGAGATCCTCCTCCTGTGTCCCAAGTGCTGGAATTGAAGGTGTGCACCACCACCATCCAGCCTGACATATGATATGATTATTAAAGGAAGAATAACAACTAAAAGTTATCCATACTTCATTCACACAGTTTCACTTTTTTCCTCACAGACATGTGGTATAGTGATTAAGTTTTCTCCAAAATAACATTCTTGATTATCATAAACTGATGCTCTCAATATACTTAACAAAGGCACAAATATGTAAACAATGGCCAGCTTCACTATAGACTATATTTTTTCTTGAAATATATTAGACATATATGTATCATTTATTTAATGTTTACACTATTTACAATATCTGAGTGTTATGAAAGTAAATGGATTGGAACTGCTACAGCATTACATCTCATGGAGCTGTATTGCAAATGGCACTATATGTTAAGGCATTGTTTTGCTGAGTTCTGTTTCACAGGCATTCCTCGGAATCACAGAATAACTACCTGATGCTGAGGTATATGTTCTGGTAAGAAATTAAGAATCACTAATGTACTTTAAGCTGTGCTTATTTACACTGCTGCTCTGCTTAAAACACTCTAGGACACATTAAAATTTCTTCAGAGCCAAATTTGTGTAAACTTGTACAAGAAAATTACCTTTTAAGTCTTCTAGAACTTTCACAGTATTCTTCAATATTATGGTCTTACCACCTGTAGCCTAAATACAATATGAGAAAATACAGGATATATGAATGGAAATTATACAAAATTTAAGTTAATGTCATCAATGAACATTAGAAGTATGCCTTATTCACCTAAGTTTCCCTTTTCTCAATCAAAATTACCGAAGATCATCAGCAACAAAGAAACAGACTTCCCCTTATTTAAACCATGAGGAAAATTCAGTCAAACCTATAGCAGTGAGGTTCCTTTAGGTCTCCAGCATCACATCCTTGTAGAGACTTTTCTGGGAAGGATTCAGCAAAACCCACTCTTCCTGAGTGAAGCCAATGTGCACATCATCATAGGTTACTGCATCTAAAACATCCCACACATGTGTAAAACAGGAAGCGAGATACTCACATATATCACACACACACACACACACACACACACACACATATATATATACATATATATATGTCATTGATTGTATATTCAAATAATTCTGGTGCTTCCCATTCTTATTCAATGACATGGACATTAAAATGTATTCACCCAGTGAGTTTAGCACGAAAGAGACTAGGAGGTTCCCATGCACCATTTCTTGGCCTTTTAATTAGCTATAGACTTGAGAAAGAAATCCCAGTGAACAGACATTAAGGTAGAGGCAAGCCAGCAGACCAACAATGCTGAGAACACATCAGAGAAATTACATGACAAGGCCAGCCTATGACAGCAATGCCCCATTCCCTGGTACCAACATCTGTGTTTGTTGGTTTTTATTGCTGTGGAGACACAATGAGCCATGTCAATACTTACAAAAATATTTTACTTGGGTATCTTTCTTCAAATTTAAGAGGTTCACTTAATGTCCCTCACTGCTTGAGAATGGCAGCCTGCAGGCATATGTGTTGCTGAAATCAGCGTACTTACATCCTGTCTCAGAGGCAACAGGGAGTTAACTGACACTGAGCAGCACCCTGAGTATGAGAAAACTCAATGCCCTACCTCACAGTGAAAAACTTACTCTAACAAGGAAAAGCCCACTCCAACAAAGCCACACCTTCTACTACTGTCACTAGTCGGAGCTCATAGACTATAGATTTACAGTTGGGAACCTGCATGGAGAAAAATTATGAGACTTGATCTGTTGGGGGACCCTGACAGTGAAAACAGGATCCAACCCTGGTGTACGAACTGGCTTTTTGGAGCTTACTCCCTACAGGTGGATGTCTTGCTCAATCTTGACACAGGATGGCGTGGCTTGATGCTTCCCCAGTTTTGTATACCAGACTTTGTTGTCTATGGAATGAAGGCTTTCCACCCTCTGTGGAGTGACTGGGGGGTGGCAAGGGAGAGAGTAGGAGATAGTAGATGGAGAGGGAGGGCAACAGGGGTTTGTTTGCAAAATGAAAAGTAAATATGTAAAATAAATGTAAAAAGAAACAGTGCATGATTTTTATTATGCACCCAAAGTAACTGGTTTTGCAATCATTCCTTGAAAAGTCACAAGAATTTGGAAAGCATGTATATCTCAATTTTTTTCTGTATACAGTTTGTGTGTAAGAGAGGTTTTCCATGTGCATACATGTTACATACCAGAGAACAGAGAGCTGCATACAATGGAACTGGAGTAGCAGGTAGTCATGGGCCTCCAAATTTAGGTGTGGGGATCTGAACACAGGCCATCCCCAAGAAGAATATGTGCTGAGTCAAAAGCCGTGCTCCAAACTACGTTTTATTCAAAACAGTAAAAGTCTTTCACAGATTAAAAGCATCAAGGATAAAAGAGCCTACATGGATAAAGAAGTACGTAAATAATCATTGGGAACTTGATGCATCAAAATTAAGATACCCTAAAATGTATATTTTCAACATGATTTAAATGCAATTCATGGAAAATTCCCAACAGCTTATTATACGATATCTGATTCCAAAGCTATAAGCAAAGTGGAAACATAGAATTCTCAAGAGGATTACAAAATATCATACATGGATTCATACAGTGTGACTTCTGTACTTACAGCAAATCTATAGCAATGGAGAAGGTGTACTATATTTGGAAAAGAATGGAGGGGATGGAGAAAAAAATCAATAACAAAAGCAGGAAAATACAATCAACTTTTCATCAAAAGACAAAAAGGAAACTCAGCCTTTGACTCCTGAGTTCTGGGATTAAAGCCATAGACCATGACCTCCTGGCTCCTAAAACATATTTGCAGTCTACATATACTGTGACCTTTACTTTCTTTTGGGGTCAGACTCCAGGTTACACTCTGAAGAATTTAAATAGTTCCTGGAAACTGGAAGTCAGGCTACTTAGGCAAATGAAAGACTTCAACAGAAAAAGATATTATTATAGTTATTTCATAGCACATGAGTAACATGACACAGTGGTTCACACTTTACTCTCAGGTCCTGAAGTAGAGGTGCCAGGAGATGATAAAGACAGGGAAGACTGGACAAACAAAAAATAAAAGCTGGGGCAGGGAGGATTTGCCCAAGCTCTGTTTCATTCTAAGAAAGCTTCTTAAGAGGAATCACTTCTTTTTTGTGTTATTCAAGTCACAGTTTCTCTGTATTGCTTTGCCTTCTGTCCTGGAATTAGCACTTGTAGACCAGACTGGTCTCAAACTCACAGAGATCCTCCTGCCTCTGCCTTCCAAGAGCTGGGATTACAGGCATGTGTGACCAATGTTAACTGGCTCTCTGTTTTCTTATCAATACATCAGGCCCTTAGGGAAAGCACAAATGACCTAGGCCCCAGTATGTTAGTTGCTCTCCCAAGAGTGTTCCTTCTCTCTGCCAGAGGGCCTGAATGAAATCCTTGATTGATCACACAAGTCCTTAATACAACAGTGTTTTATGTTTCAAATAGTTGTCACCTGGCATCCCATTGTCCATCTGGCATGACAATGAGTTTCTCTAGAGGAAAACTGGAACTGTGTGGAACACCAGGCCCTAATGTTCACTGTGACCCAGTAATACCCCTTGAAGAAGCTTTTAAAAGCCTCGATATTACCTGGTCTTGGTGGTGCACGCCTTTAATCCCAGCACTTCAGTGGCACAGGCAGGCAGATACCTATGAGTTAAAGACCTGCCTGGTCTACAAGAGGCAGTTTCATGACAGCTTCCAAAGCCACAGAGAAACTCTGTCTCAAAAACAAACAAACAAAAAAGAAAAAAAAAGCATCCCTGTCCTGTGACATGGGGATGGGCCTATGGCCTGTTTGTAAATCAGGGGTTTCTCATTTGTCATGATTTGGAGCCAGATGTCTGGACATTCATGGAGAACAAATGCATATTTTAACATCCTAATCTCTAACAGACCTGGTTAGCATATCAATTATCTCCAGGTTATTTTAGAGTCAGCACTCCCTCAGGTAAATTCTATTTTGCAGGATTTACTATTCCCTAAAAATTGGTAAATCCTTTATATCAACAACTCCACTCTTACACATCACAGCTTAATAGTGGAGTGCCATCCAACACAAGAATGCCATTTACAGTCTTCTTTGTGGCCCATGCCTTTAATCCGAGTGCTCAGGAGGAAGAGTCAGGCAAACCGTTCTGAGTTTGGGGTTATCCTGATCTACATTGCAAGTTCCAGGTGAGGCTTCAAAGCTACACAGAGAAATCCTATATCAAAAAATGAATAAATATAAAATAAGAAAGAAAAGGAATACCATTTACACCATGGACAAAATTAAATACAAATGGATTTTACACCTAAATATTAAATGTGAGGTGCAGAACTTCTAGAATACACTAGAGAAACTAGGCCTCTCCAAGTTTGACCACATACTTCCATAAGCAACAAACCCATGTTGGTGTTGACTACAAAGTAGTTTAACTCAAATCCCCCAGTTAGAAATGATTTCCACAGACGTAGCCCAAACACTGAAGTATTCACAGGCCAGCACCAGGGTCTGGGGAGAAGCTAGGACCACATGGGACCTCAATGAACACTGAATGAGGCCACAGGTTCCTACCCAGCCTCCAGCAGGGCCTGCCACACTGTCCCCCATGCCTCCTCTCCAGTCCTCCCCATCTTGGGAGAGCATCCCCTTGCTCACAATGCTGTGGTTTCTGTGTTCATCTGTGCTCCCATCACATCACCTACAGCAGTGCTCACAGGGCATCAATCAATACCCTGGCACCAGTCCTGCTCTGAATCCAAACCTGTAGCATGCCTGCAGGAAGTGTCAGGGGAGGCCTGTGACTGGAAGATTGGCCTGATGACCCTGATTGGCTGGTGAGGCTTGAGTGACAAGAGCCCTTCCTTAAGGGTGACAGTGTGTTTAAAGGTACAGCACGGGGTTCCCTGGCCTTGGTTTCTGCTCCAGACCTTGACCTCTTAGAGATCTGCAGAGACATGGATTTCAGTATCACTCACCCCTGTCTCCAGGAGATGACGCAGCTCTCCTCCTGCAGTTCACAGGTTCATCCTCTTCCTCCTCCTCCACACCATGTGACAAACTTGCACAAACCATGACACAGTGTAGACTGGAATGATTCTTTCATTCAACAGATGGAAGGGAACCCAGGATTGTTAAAAATAGAGATTTCTGTGACACAGGAGAATTTGTTTGTGCTGGGCATTGGTGGCACAAGTCTTTATTCCCAGCACTTGGGAGGCAGATCTCTGTGAGTTTGAAGCCAACCTTGTCAACAATGGTTTGTTGTATGAGAGCCTCCAAAGCCAATGAGAAACCCTGTGCCAAAACCCAAAGAAGAAGAAGAAGAAGAAGAAGAAGAAGAAGAAGAAGAAGAAGAAGAAGAAGAAGAAGAAGAAGTTTGTTCTGTGGCTTTTTGCTGAGATCAGGAGAACTGAGTCTACTTTTTACCTGGTATTCACAGGCACCTCAGACAAACAGGAGAGAAATGCAGGAAACAGATCATAAACAAGATGATATGTCTTTCGTCTGTCAGAAGACTTGGTGACAGCTCCATTGTATTGGGAGTTTTATTCCTGAAATTCATGTGAAAATCTTGAGAAATGAATAATGTTAAAAATCATAGTCCTCTGGTAAGTTGAACACTCAGAGAGAAAGGGGATAGGAAGAATGCCTTCAGGAGCACTATGTTGAGCCAGCACATCTTCCTCAGTGGGCAGGCGAAAAACATATTTGCATCATTCAATGCTCTCTACTGGATCAGGACTGGTACAATGAGTCTCTCTGGGTTTGTAGAAAGTGAATTCATTAGAATGTCTCACAGGCTCTGGCCCAGCTAGTCCAACAATTGCTTTCTAGGAATTAAAAGTTATTGTTTGGATTATGAGTCTGAGCATCTAAAATGCTCTTCAATATACCCGAGTATTTCAAAGAAGTGGGTCCTAAAGCTATTAAGTGAATAAACTCATCAGCCAGATCTAGGGTGTGCAGGCAAAGAGAGAAAGCTCTCCTTCCTCAATATCCATTATATATGTACACTTCAATGAAAAGATGTGAACAAATTTATAGATTGAATTTTTCTCATGATTTTTTGTTTTGTTGGAAATAGTATTTATCTGCATCACATTTTATAGGCTAGGCAGGTCTCAATGTCAGAACATCCAAATGCTTCTGGCTCCTGATGACTGGGATTAAAGATGTGCACCAACACCATGCTGGTAAAGATGGATTTTATCACCTCTAAATACCTATATTAAAGATATGTGTACCCATTTTAAAACCTTTCATAAGAAAATGCCTGCTGGGTCGTGGTGGCCTATGCCCAGGAAATGAGAGGCAGAGGCAGATGGATCGATTTGAGTTCAAGGCTAGCCTGGTCTACAAAGTGAGTTCCAGGACTGACTCTATATCTACTGAGAAACCCACTTCTGAAAACCCAAAAACAAACAAGCAAAAAACAAACAATCAAACAAGCAAAGAAAAGCCCTGCAAAACCCTTTGAGTTTTAGTTAATTCCAGCAGTAGTCAGTTTCACTACATAGAATAGTCATTACAACAACCAAGCCTGAAAAATTGAAAAAGATTTATTTCCTCAGATGACAAGGAGACCCTGTGTGTAGTTTCCAATGCAATTATATTCCTAAATATGGGGATTTTACTTAGGGAGTCCAGAAGCATTCCTGTTGATTTCTCCCTATTCTGAATCATAGTCAGTCAACAAATCCACTTCTGAACATGATCACAATGTAAAAGCAGAAATAATTACAAACATTCTTATCTCAAGGGTCAGAAGAACAAAAGGAACTGTATTGAAGGTCATAGAATTAGGAAGGTGGAGAACCAATGATCTAGAGCCTACTGAGTGTGACCATATGGTGCTGCAGGGAGGTAGTAGTGTCTTTCATACTTGGAAATATTGAGTACAAGAAGCACAAATTCAAGAGCATCTTGATGAGAAGCAGAAAGAGTAGAACCAGAGATGTAGCCTCTCCAATCTAGTGACAAAGAAAGGCAGAGATGACCCACAAAATTTGTGGTCTCTGACAAGACAGGCACATAACAGTAGAAGCCTGTCTCCTTGGCCAGCTTTTCTGAAGCCTGGGTTTTCTCATTCTCCAAGCTCTGCTTGCCCAACATGACCTGCCTATGTGCCACCTTCAGTTTTTTATAGAAAACATTTTACTTATGGTAGGGCCTGGACCAACAATCAAAGAACTCCATGAATAAAGGCCTTCAAGGTGAACAAGCAATATATCACCACATGCTGCCTTTTTTCTCAAAAATAAGAAAGGTTATAACTAATATAAGAAAAACTATGCAATAAGTTCAATAAATGTATCCAGTATACACAGTCAATAAATGCATCAACAATATCTATCCCATCAGCATTTGACAAATTCAGAAAAAATATAATCCAGTCTCCATCCTATTTTGCTGAATCCAAAAGGTTGTAGCTAATTTACTTTCTATTCCAACTTGCGTTATCAAAACTATCTTTTCCTGTTTCTCAACCTTATACACTTTACATTTCTGAAGTGAATATGTTTTCTGAAACTGATGAACAAAAACTACAACTGTAGCTATAACATCTTCAAATCCTTCAGAGATGCAAGAAGGGAATAACATTAACCAAGTAAGCAGGAAGTATAAGCAAGAGACTTCCAAAAATTGGGAGAAATGACAGAAACTGCTGACTGCTTGCAAAGTCACCCAAGGATCCTCTGTAACATTGGCTCATTCTTCTTTAGCCTACCAGCCTAGAATATCTGACAGACTTTTCTTTGAAGCAGTATTTTTGAAGGACTGTCCCACATTTTCTTAGGAAGGTTTGGCACTCATTCTCATTTGTGTCCTGCTTGCCCAATTTGGACAGCATCCTGTCAGCAGTTGAGGAAAGAGCAGGTTCTTGTCCAGTGTTTTCCTTTTGCTATAAAGAAATTAAATCCCACGTGGGGTTTCTTTAATGCTCATCTTGTTCTCTGAAGCATAATGGTGCTGCCAGTATCAGACATGCCTCCATTTCACTAAAAACAAACAAACAAGCAAAAAAACTATATGTCCACATGGCAGTGGTGTAGGAACATAACTGTGAAATCCATCAAGTTCTGAAATGGAGATGATAAAAAAAATACAAACTGAGGTAGGGCTGGAAATAGAAAAGCTGAATAAGCAATCAGGAACTACACATGCAAGCATAACTAACACTGTACAAGAGACGTGATACAGAATCTCAGGCACTGAAGATAAACTAGAGGAAATGCATTCATCAACAAAAGAAAGTCTTGAATCCAACAAATCCTTAACACATAATATCCAGGAAATATGGGACACCATGAAAAGACCAAACCTAACAGGCACAGAAGAGGATGAAGCAGCCCAGATCACTGGTGCAGAAAACATATTTCACAAAATCATAGAAGAAAACTTTTCCCAATGTTAAAAAGGAGATACCTATGAAAGTATAAGAGCTTGCCCAATACCAAATAGATTGGACCAAAAAAAAATATGTCCCCTCATCACACAATAATCAAAACACCAAACATACAGAATAAAGAAAGAATATTAATTGCTGCAAAGGAAAAATTCCAAGAAACATATAATGGCAAAGCTATCAAAATTACACCTGACTTCTTCATAGAAATGCTGAAAGCCAGAAGGTCCTGGATAGGTGTTCTACAAATACTAAGAGACCACATATTCCAGCACAGACTACTATTCACAGCAAAACTGGATACGAATACAGAATACATCCTTCTGTGCATACAAGAAACACACCTCAATTTCAAAGACAGATACTACCTCAAAGTTAAGGGTTGGGAAAAGACTTTCTCATCAAATGGACATAAGAAGCAAGTGGGTGTAGCAATTTTAATATAACAAAAAGGACTTCAAACTAAAATTAATCAAAAGAGATGAAGAAGGATATTTCATGTTCATCATAGGAAAAATCCATCAGGACAAAGTCTCAATTCTGAAAATCTGTGCCCCAAATACAAAGGCACCAACATTCATACAAGAAAGATTACTAGAACTCAAATCACACATTAAACCCCACACAGTTATAGTGGGAGAGTTTAACACCCCATTCTCACAACTGGACAGGTCCACCAGACAGAAACTTAGCAAAGAAACAATGGAACTAACAGAAGTTATGACCCAATTGGGTTTAACAGAAAACTATAGAACATTCCACCCAAACACAAAATAATACACCTTCTTCTCAGTGCCACATGGAACCTTCTCTAAAATTGACCACATACTTGGCAATGAAGCAAACCTTAACAGACACAAAAAATTGAAATATACCCTTGTATCTTATAGTACAACAGTGGTTTAAAATTAGAATTCAATGTCTATGTGTATCTATGTCTATCTATATTATCATCTATCATCTATCTATCTTTATTTCTATCTATCTGTCTGTCACCTATCTATATCTATCAATCATCTATGTGTATCTTTCATCTATCACCTATCTTTCTCTATCATCTCTGTCATCTCTCTATATCTATCTATGTATCTATCTATCTCTCTGTCTATGGGAATCTATCATCTATCACCTATCTGTCTTTCTCTATCATCTCTGCCATCTCTAAATCTATCTATCATTTCTCCATATATTTCTATCTGTCTATCATCATCTATCTATATCTATCAATCATCTATCTATATGTATCAATCAGGTATCACCTATCTTTCTCTAACATCTCTATCTGTCATCTCTCTATATCTGTCTATTATCTCTCCATATCTAGCTATCTACCTATCTATCTATCATCTATCTGTCTATATCTATCATCTGCCTATCATGAATACATTTTACAGGTAGTGCACTTAGTGACTGCAGCTGAGAGCGTATCCTGTCAGAGCCCCAAGGGCAGGCCAGTACAGATACCTGAATGTAAACACATACAAATATCTGTACAAATACATTATTCACAAAACACAACAGAAGCACTTATGTCAGGTATAATCCTCATTACTGCAACTGGTCTTGTGGCCTTAGTTGGAATTTAGAGCTACCTTCCTCTACTCCCCATTCTGTATTTATTCTACTCTCTGCAAGCAGCTAATCAGGTCTTGGGCCGTTTCCTGGAAAAGTGATCCAAACTTTTTGTCCTGATTTTCCGTGCCCTTTGCTGCCCTTTGTGGAATGGATTGTTGTAATTTCCCATTAATTTTGATTACAGGGCACAGTAGCACCAAGAGATGCCCTAAAGGAGCTTCTGTATTCCAGACATAATTACTCTTACCTTCATATATGAGAGTGAATCCAATTTCCCCATGGTAATCTGAATATATCAAGCCTCCTAATGGTGTCACTCCTTTCTTAGTCTGTTGGTTTAAGGGCATTTGAAGGTCAGGTGGAAGTCTCGTCTTCTAGTTCTATGGTGTTGTGCCCAAGTCACAATGATCCCAGAGAGACCAGGCAGACCCCTGATGCCAATGCACAAGGTTTATTGATTGTTCTGTTCTTCCTCATGGGGGGGCCCTACCTATCAAGCTGACACAGCAGCCTCCAGAGGGGGTGAAGTTCCCTGTGCACCACTAGGTTTTAAACACAAAAGTCACAGGATGACATAATTAGGTATGGGTTGGATTCTGATTGGTTGACATTCGGGGAACAATCAACAGATTTTTTTCAAAGTCATGCTTTTGGCATTCAATACCTGTGTACCCATTTTCCTCATAGGTTGAGGCCTGGAGGGAAGATTCTGCAGTTTCTATGGGTTGCAGGTGGTCTATTGTAAGAAAATATTTCAGAATTGAATTTCCTTGAGACTGCAGGGGAGTTTCTTTTGTGGTCAAACTGTCCAAAGGATCCTAGTACCTAGGAGGCCAGGTGGGTTTGGAGTTCCTTCGTGTTCAGTATTGGCCCTAGGTCTGTTGCACACAATGTAGCCTCTAGGAGCCAAGGCTGGGGGAAGTACTTATCTGCAATTTTGGCTTTTCAATGGGAATGTTTGTTGTGACTCCTGGTAGGAGCACTGCCTGCATGTGTAGCCAAAACTTCTAGATCAGAAGAAGTTAGAGTTGCAGAAACTGGCATCAAAACTTTCCTATTTGACAACTAGGAGTTATAGTGAGTTGATATCTCCCCATTTCCACCACTTGATCCCTGGACCTTGGTTCCTTTGAAGTGTGTTCCCAGGTCAGAAGCAATGCTGTGTGATGGGAGATGTCATTCTGTAAAATATCTCTCTTATTGGTTAAATAAAGCACTGTTGGCCAATAGAGATGATAGAAAGTTGGGACTAGGTGTTGGGGAGGATTCTGGGATATTTTGTGGGTCGCCATGTGATCTTCGGAGGTGATAATGCAAGACTGATATTCTCGGTAAGATAAGAACTTATAAAAAATACATTAGTAAATATGTGTTAACAATTAAGTCACAGCTGGCCATTAAGAAACCAAAACAAGTGCCCAACAACTTCATAATTAATATAGTGTACTGTGTGTTATTTGGGGGCTAAAGCAGCAATAGGAACTAGGAGGCTGGCAGGAAGAATGCATGTTACACTGTGTGGAATACCACGTTGGTGGTTTAGACCTTCAGTAAATCCGTTGAAGGTAAGTTTTTACTAATTTATCTAATTATTTGTTTTAGTTTTTCAAGGCAGGATTTCTCTGTGTAGCTTTGTTGGTCTTAGTTATCAGAAATATTCAAAGCGCAATTATGTTGGAAAAGACTGATTTCTTGGAAAACAGGAATAATGACATCGAAACCCAACATGGAGGCTCACATATGTACCCTGTAACTTAGGAGCCTGAGGCAGGAGGTCAGCATTGACTTAAATTCCAGCCTGCATAGCCAATTGTGTTCGAAGCTAGGCAGCATGACATGTAGTGAGATGTCACCACGAAATGCAGATACCAGACAGATTGCATCTAACACCTGGTAGCCCGAGAAAGCCTCATATACTGCTTATTAAAGCTTAATAACAGATTTGTACCAGAAATACTATTTGAAGTTAGAATTAAACTGATGCCCCTGTACACAAGGTGTCTGGGCTGTTTAGGTGGGAACCCTGCCAGCTTCTACATCTATACAAAGAGGATGGAAAGTTTGATAGCCCCGTTCCAAACACAGCCCTCAAGGTGTCAAGGTTAGTCCTCAACTGGAGTCACCTCAGTCCAGGCACCAACCCTATGAAGCCCACTATTGCCAGCTCTTCATGTTGAGGGGTGGTGGTAAAGTCCCACCTCAGGATTCACGTCCTGGTTTCTGGTTTTCTCTTCCTCTGGGGCAACACAGAGATTCTTTGCTAAGATTTAACCAATCTGCTGTGTTCATCTCACCAGGTCCTGGCACTCGGGCCACACTAGCCAGCCAGAGCCTCTGCAGGACAAGACAGTCAGATGGGAGGGATCGTGTAGAGTCTCCTCTGCTGTGACTTTGGTTCTGTGCATCTGAGCTGAAGGTAGAGAGACATGGGGCAGGCTCTCTCACCCTCACACTCTTAGTCTCCTGGGTCTCAGGTCACAGCAGAAGGGCAGAGACTGCATCTCGCTGAGTATGGACTTTACAGTGACTCTTTATTGTCATCTGTGTAAGTTGCTCCCCAATGAAACACCCACTTATCGTGTATCTTGAGTCTGCTGAGCTCATAAATCCATGCCCTCACAAGAAACAATTCATTTTTTATTGAAACCAAAGACAAGTATGAAGTTTTTACAAAATTGTGTACATGAACTGGGATTTCTCTTCTGTGAGATCTTCCCTGTTACCTGATAGCAAGAGGATAAAAAAAAGGATTTAAAACATGTACAGGTTTAGAGATATGGATTAGAAAAATTATGACAAGTTCATTGTCAGGACCTAGGTCATGCTTTTGAGAACTTTCTGTCAATTCTGCAACAGGAATACTCAAGTGTCTAATGTTCATTTGTACATGCATGAAAAGTCACAAACCTACACGCTGATATCCCATAATTAAAATTCAATCAAATCTCTAACCCAAAAGATTCCACACATGAATATTTTCCCTTGTAAGCAGTCATTCCTATAACCCAGGTGTTGAGGAAATTAAATAATTAACAGTTTCCCTTCATCATGACTTGGTTCATGTAGCAGTGAAAGAACTCGGCATCAAAGTGCCGGGCACTGAACCGAACCCTCTGCCCAAGAACTGGGGCCAGACCACTGGATGCAAATGCAAGAGGTGATTTATTGAGTACACAGGCACCTGTGGATGCTACTGCAACATGGGAGCAGAGCATACCGGGCTTGCAGGGAGCACGATATTTTTAGTTTTAATGGTTACATAAGTATCAGCATAGCAACAGGCATTTCACTGGCTCATCTTGGGGGCAGGGGTAGTTCCCCCGGACTAAGTTTCTTGGTATTACCTCAGGAAAGACCCCGGCATGCTTCAGCAATCCACGTCCCATGACTGCTCTGGTGACCACAGATCCTGTTTGACATCCTGCCAGCTGGGCAAGGCACCTGGTCTGGGTTTTTTCATTAGGCAATGGCCTGGCCTTGTTTTTCTTTTCCTAGGGGGCCCTGGG
>NW_024429221.1:8963415-9184739 GCF_017639785.1 Mesocricetus auratus
AAGAGAATCGAAGCTTTGCTATCGTTGTGGTAAAGGTTATCATAGGGCTAGCGAATGCAGGTCAGTCCGGGATGTAAAGGGAGGCTTCTGCCCCCTATTGAAGAATCCAAGGTACCCCAATCAAAAAACGGGTCACGGGGCCCATGGTCCCAGGGCCCTCAGAAATATGGGAACCAATTTCAGAAAAGCAATCAAGAGGAAGTAGAGGTTTCCGAGGAACCTCCGGAATGGACTTGCGTGCCGCCTCCGACTTCTTACTCATGCCCCAAATGAATGTTCAACCGGTCCCAGTCCATTCCCCTGGACCTTTGCCCCCTGCCACCATTGGGCTTATTCTGGGCCGTGGCTCCTTAACTTTACAGGGACTCATTATATATCCTGGAATTGTTGACCCATATCATAAAGAGGAGATTCAAGTTCTCTGTTCTAGCCCTCGGGGTGTATTTTCTATAAAGCAGGGAGATAGAATTGCACAACTGGTGTTGCTGCCCTCCCTCGGGGATGGAGAAACCTACACTTTACAAAAAAGGGCTATGGGATCTTCTGGAAGTGATTCAGCCTATCTGGCTATACCCCTAAATGAGAGACCTACAATAAAATTGTTAATTAATGGAAAAGAATTTGAAGGGATAATGGATTCGGGAGCAGACAAAAGCATTATTTCACTCCATTGGTGGCCGAAGTCTTGGCCCACTGTTGTTTCATCTCATTCTCTACAAGGTCTTGGATACCAGTCCTCTCCTGCCATCAGTGCCTCAGCCTTAACCTGGCGGGATGCTGAAGGCAAACAGGGATGTTTTACCCCCTATGTGTTGCCACTCCCTGTAAATTTATGGGGACGAGATGTGTTACAAGCCATGGGCATGACCCTAACTAATGAATACTCCCCCAGGCATCAGCCATTATGGCAAAGATGGGGTATACAAATGGTAGAGGCTTGGGTAGGCAAGAACAAGGCAGAATAAAACCCATTACACAACACGGAAATCGGGGTAGAAAAGGACTGGGTTTTATTTAGGGGCCGTTGAGGCTTCACGACCCATACCATGGAAAACAGAGGAGCCGTTATGGGTCTCTCAATGGCCTCTATCCTCTGAAAAATTAGAGGCTGTCACAAGATTAGTGCAAGAACAGGAACGGCTGGGGCATCTAGAGCCTTCTACCTCCCCATGGAATACACCAATTTTTGTTATTAAGAAGAAATCTGGGAAGTGGAGATTACTCCACGACCTGCGGGCCATTAACAATCAGATGCATCTTTTTGGCCCTGTTCAAAGAGGCCTTCCTTTGCTTTCTGCACTTCCTCAAGATTGGAAGCTTATTATTATAGATATTAAGGATTGTTTCTTCTCTATTCCACTTTACCCACGGGATAGACCAAGGTTTGCCTTCACTATCCCTTCTCTTAATCATATGGAACCAGACAAGAGATTTCAGTGGAAGGTACTGCCGCAAGGCATGGCCAATAGCCCAACAATATGTCAGCTATATGTGCAGGAGGCTTTGGAGCCAATTAGGAAGCAATTTACATCTTTAATCGTTATCCATTATATGGACGATATTCTTATTTGTCACAAAGAGTTAGATGTTTTACAAAAGGCTTTTCCCATGCTGGTGGCTGAATTAAAACAGTGGGGATTAGAGATTGCCTCAGAAAAGGTTCAAATTGCAGATACAGGCCTCTTTTTGGGCTCAAAGATTACTCCCAAAAATATAGTTCCTCAGAAAATAGAAATTCGCAAAGACCACTTACAAACATTAAATGATTTTCAGAAACTTCTGGGAGATATAAATTGGTTGAGGCCCTTTTTAAAAATTCCATCTGCTGATCTAAAACCCCTCTTCGATCTCCTGGAGGGTGAGCCTCATATCTCCTCACCCAGAAAATTTACCCCTGCCGCCCACCGAGCCTTACAGATGGTGGAAGAGGCCTTACAGGAAGCACAATTACAACGAATTGAGGAGTCACTACCTTTTAATCTGTGTGTTTTTAAGACAGCTCAATTGCCAACTGCAGTCCTGTGGCAACATGGACCATTACTTTGGATTCATCCAAATGCTTCCCCTGCTAAGATTATTGACTGGTACCCTGATGCTGTTGCACAGCTCGCGCTTCAGCGGAATAAAAGCAGCTGTTACACATTTTGGCAGGGATCCTGATTCCTTGATTGTGCCTTATACTGCTGCACAAGTTCAGACCTTGGCAGCCACATCTAGTGATTGGGCAGTTTTAGTTACTTCCTTTTCAGGACAAATTGATAATCATTTTCCAAAGCATCCAATTTTACAGTTTGCCCTAAACCAGGCTATAGTGTTTCCACAAGTGACAGCTAAAGACCCACTCCCAGATGGGACTGTGGTGTACACTGATGGATCAAAAACTGGTATGGGAGCTTATGTGGTCAAGGATAGGGTTATATCTAAACAATATAATGAAACTTCACCTCAAGTTGTAGAATGTCTGATAGTACTGGAGGTTCTTGAGGCTTTTCCAGGACCCCTCAATATTGTATCAGATTCCTCTTATGTGGTTAATGCAGTTAATCTCCTTGAGATAGCTGGAATAATAAGATCCTCCAGCAGAGTTGCTAACATCTTTCAGAAGATACAAGCTGCCTTGTTAAATAGGAGATTTCCTGTTTTCATTACCCATGTCCGAGCACATTCTGGACTCCCAGGTCCCATGTCCTTAGGGAATGACTTAGCGGACAAGGCTACAAAGCTGGTGGCCGCTGCCTTGTCTACCCATGCACAAGCAGCAAAAGAATTCCATAAGCGCTTTCATGTGACGGCTGAGACCTTGCGCCGTCGTTTTGCTCTATCCAGGAAAGAGGCTAGGGAAATTGTTACTCAATGCCAGAATTGCTGCGAATTCTTACCTACTCCCCACATGGGAATAAACCCACGTGGCATTAGACCATTGCAGATGTGGCAGATGGATGTTACTCATATTCCCTCTTTTGGAAGGCTTCAATATGTTCATGTTTCTGTTGACACCTGTTCTGGCGTAATGTTTGCCACACCCCTAACAGGGGAAAAGGCCTCATATGTGATTCAACATTGCCTTGAGGCCTGGAGTGCTTGGGGAAAACCCAGAATTTTAAAAACAGACAATGGACCAGCATATACCTCTCAAAAATTCCGACAGTTTTGTCGGCAAATGGATGTTACCCATCTAACTGGCCTACCTTATAACCCTCAAGGACAGGGCATTGTGGAACGTGCCCATCGTACACTCAAATCATATCTGATTAAACAAAAGGGGAGTATTGAGGATGTTCTACCCTCGGTACCAAGAGTTGCTGTATCCATGGCACTTTTTACCCTTAATTTCTTGAACTGTGATGCCCAAGGCCACACTGCGGCTGATCGCCACAGTTTAGAGCCTGATAGGCCAAAAGAAATGGTAAAATGGAAAGATGTCTTGACTGATCTCTGGAAAGGCCCGGATCCTATTCTTATAAGATCCAGGGGAGCTGTGTGTGTTTTTCCACAGGAGGAAGAAAACCCCCTGTGGATCCCTGAAAGACTCACTCGAAGAGCTCCTTCACAACTCCAGAATAAGAAGGATGGAGGCCAAGTGGGTGATGAAGACTCTCCTACTCGGGATGATGGTTCCTAGTATGATGGGAGAGTTACGGTGGGCCATCATGTCTACCTTCCCCTACCGATGCCAGTGATGCAGAATGCCCAGGTGTTCCCTAGATTTTTCACAAATAATAGAGAGTTGGGGCTTGCCTTTTTGCCTTTAGATCCTCAGATACAGAGTTTTCAGGATGAGAGAACCTTGTCATTAGTAGGAAGCTTGTGCTTTACTGTGATTTCTTCATTAAAGGATAATTTTATTCATATGGATCCAGAAAGATCTAATGCTAATCCTTTTGAATTAATGGAAGCTGTACTGATCTTTCTCCTATGATAGTGAGAAGGGACAGATTACTTTTGATTGGAAAGGGGCATTAGGCAACAGTCTGAGTGAGGGACAGAGCTCTGGATCATCTGATTGGTCCTCCTCCAATGTTAAGTATACCCCTTTTAAGAGAACTAATTATTCAGCTGCCCTTTATTTGGGTTGTGAGTAATGATACCTTAGGTAAGAATCAGAAAGAAATAAATTGTTCTGCTTAGAATTGTTTTTATGCATTATGCTGGGATGCTATTAAGCACCCTTTTGCTTTGGTAATGCGCATGCCTCGATTTATTCCAGCTCCTGTTGAGGCGCCAAGTAATTTGAGTTTGTTTAGGGAAAAGCGAGATTTTTGGGATCTCTGCTATTATTGTGGGCCTGATAGCCACCGCCGCGGTTACTGCTTCGGTTACCGCCTCGGCCCTTGCACTTTCTGCCACTGTGCAGACAACTCAAACCATTAATGAACTATAGGCCACTGTGACCATGGTCCTAGATAAACAGGCCACTGCCAATTCTCAGATACAAGGAGGCCTGATGTTGGTAAACCAACAGATTAATTTGGTTCAGGAACAATTGGATATATTGTGGCAGATGGCCAAATTGGGATGTGAACAAAGTTGCCTGGCCTTTGTGTCACTTCAGTACAATATGAGAATTTTACAAGAGCAGCTAACCTGTCAAAAGCTCTGTCTCAACATTTATTACAGAATTGGACTTTTGAGTTTGAGCAGACACTCCGTGAGTTGAGAATGGCGATCCTGCAAGTGAATTCGACGCATCTGGATCTTTCTCTGATGGAAGACCTCTCCCCCTGGATTTCATCTGCATTTTCTTATTTTAAGGAATGGGTGGGGGTAGGATCATTTAGCCTAGTTCTCTGCTGTGGAATAGTGTTGATGCTTTGGATGGTGTGTACGCTCAGAGCCCAAACAAAAGGAGAAAGTGGTGGTGGCACAAGCACTTGCTGCCTTAGAACACGGAGCATCCCCTGACATTTGGTTAACCATGTTAAAGCAATAGGTCGCTGGCCTCCCAGCTCTTGCACCCCACGAGGCTAGTCTCATTGCACGGGATAGAGTGGGTAGGCTTCAGCAGCCCAAGGAGTTGCAAGGCTAAGCACTGCACAGGAGAGGTCTGCGGTATAACGACTTTCTCCTGGGAGATAAGTCATCTTGCATGAAGGTTCTATGTCATGATCTCCTTCCCCCAGAAAAAAGACATCGGACTGGTCAGGACTTCCTCTGGGGATAAGACCCTGGAGAGGAGCTTTGTACATGTTCCGAATTTGCACATGGGGATTTGACCTCTATCTCCACTCCAAAGTTGTGGGTGTCCTATTGCTTCAAAAATAAATGAATAGGGGGAGATGTGAGGAGCCGCCCTCGCTATCGCTATTGCCGTTAGAAGATGGCGCTGACATCCACTGTCAGTTGGAGTTAACTGTCGCTGTCAGTTGGAGTTAACTGTCGCTGTCAGTTGGAGTTAACTGTCGCTGTCAGTTGGAGTTAACTGTCGCTGTCAGTTGGAGTTAACTGTTTAAACTGTGCCTCTCCCGTGACGTCATCTGGGGTGATGTGCAAACCACCAATCCCGGCTCTACACATCTCACTCGGAGCTCCTAGGCTTATATAAGGGGCTGGGTTTCTTAGCTTGGGGTCTCCCTCTAAGAAGCTGATCATCTATCTCTCAAGATGCATTAAAGCTTTACTGCAGAAGGATCCGAGTGTTCTGCGTCGTTCTTGCTGGCGAGACGGTAGCGCGGGACACTTCTCAAACTTCTGAGCTGTCGTAACTGTCAAGCGGGAGAGTTAACTTATTGCAAATTTAAAATTCATTGGCTACAGATAACCTTCCCAAACTGTGCACACACAAAAACTGGACTGTGTTTATTCACATGACATGAAGTAATTCATTCCCACTACAACAATCAGGTCCCTTTTCCTAATAGTGATTCCAGCCGGTTGCTGTACTGAATCCTCCTGCCATATAATCTATTACACCAATTTTGGTCTGAACTCAGAAGTATTGCTCCCTCATGGGAATCTTTTTCCTGGATCATGATTGCATAGTCAACTACATATCTCCAATCATCAATTTTAACTCTCTGAGGTGGTACATTCATTTAAGAATTTTGAATGTGTAGCACACAAGACACGAAGGTCATTGCCCTGGAGAGGAACAGACTAAAATCAAGGCCACTTGAGTCAACATAAGAGAGCTTCCCTCAGAAAAGTTTTTCTACCAGAATGGAAATAGGGCTGCTCTAACATTAATATGCCTTACCAGGGAGAAATCCATTCACACACCTAGGAGACTGATAATGAGTAGGCAACATAGACATTTTGCATTCCATATATGCTGTCATCCTTAAGTGTCTTTTTGGCTCATTCTCCAGGTTACACTTTGAACAGTTTAAATAGAGACAGGAGACAGTATGTCTAGCTGCTTAGGCAGATGTGAGACCAAAGCAAAATTATTCCCAGAATTAGTAATAGTATTAGTATTGTTTTGGTTTTTCGAGACAAGGTTTCTTTGTATAGTTTAGGGGCCTGTCCTGAAACTCACTCAGTAGACCAGGCTGGTCTCTAACTCAGCAAGATCTGCCTGCCTCTGCCTCCTGAGTGCTGGGATTAAAGGCGTGTGCCACCAACACCCGGCCTCAAGGGAGCTTCTTAAGAAGAACAGCATCTTGTAAACTACATCCAGGGGGAAAATGAAAGAAAATAGGTGACATCTATGAGGTCTGTAGAAAATATCATTCAATGGGACAAACTGAGGGAGGAGGCTAATCAAACAATGCTGCACAGAGGAACACAGGGTATCTCAAGATCATCACTGATTATTCCCAAAGTGGCCTTGAAATCAATAACAGCAGCTCCACATTGTCAGAAGTGTTTGCATCTCCAGATCTGATGAAATATCCCAAAAAAGCTTTGTGCCAGAATATTATCAGCCCTCCCAAGCAAATTCCTTATTTTAGACAAGACTCTCTCTTTTATTGTCAATACATTAGGCCCTAAGTGAAAGCTCCAAAGACCTGGGCCCAGGCTGTTACTACCTATACCAGGAATGGTTCTCCTCCCTGTCTGAGGGTCTAAATGAAAGCCTTGAATGAACAGACAAGTCCTTAACACAATAGTGATTTACTTTTCAAATAGCTGTCACCTTGTGTCCTATAGCCCACCTAGCAGAACTATACTTTTCTCATGAAGAAAACTGGAAACTTATGACTCCGCAGGCCTGAAGGTTGCTTGTGACCCTGTAATGACACTTTGAGCAGCTTGTTTAAGGCCGGTTCTTTCATTTGGAGGTGGGCATCAGGGATGGTTTTAAATAGGGAGTGACTCTTTGGAAGGGTTTGGAATCAAATCTGGACAATCATAGTGAGCTAGTGTGTATCCTCATGTCCTAAACTCTAATGGCCTGGTTAACAAACACTTATCTTTGGGTGTTTTAGAGGCAGTCTTCCCTCAGCTAAATTCTACTTTCTCAGACTTACTGTCTCCTAAGCATTTGTGAATCAATTTTACTCTTCTATATCACAGTTTAATAGTGGAGTGCTACCGAACACATAATATGCTTTTACAATCTCCAAAAAATTAACAGTGAATGGATCTTACACATAAAGGTTAAACTGCCATGTGCTGAACCTCTAGTGAGGGACCAAAAATTTAAATTAATAAAAGTTTTAAATCTTGGGCCCTAAATCTATACAGAGATAGGGAACTTCTAATGGTTAATGGAAATTTAACTCCTTAAATCAGGAAAACCATGACTGGCACCTGACCCCTTCCTCTCAGAGAATGGAAGGTAACTGCCCACCATTCCTGTTAACATTCCTTTGCTAATTGCTGGTCATGAAGATCCCCTGCCAGTTGTAGAGATCCCCAGGCTCAGGGGATAGATGACAGACTCTGTGACCCCTAACCCTGCAACCTCATGCCCTGTCTTATCTTACTCAAATGTATCTTGCTTAAAATATATAGTTACTGCTTTACTCTGTTCTTTTTAAGACCTTAAGTAACCATGGAAATTGAAATTTGTGGCCTTCAGCCTTATAGCCTGCCCCTTTAAAAGATTCTTTTTTTGGCTGGTGGGTATCTCATTTCCTCCACAATGGAAAGAGATGCAACTGACCAGCATGAACAATAAATGAAACCATTAGTTTTTACATCAGATTGTAGACTCTGGCACAACACTAGAAACTATTGAAGAAACAAGGCCTGTTCAAGTTTAGCAACCTGCTTTCCATGGGAGCAGCAAAAGCATGTTGGAGTAGAGTACAATGAAGATTCTACACACAGCTGCAAGCTCCCAGTGCTCAGATCAGACTCAGTCCTCAGAGCAAAGTTATTGAGAGAAGTGCTTATGGGTCCAAAGCCTTTCAAGGACTGCATGGGACCTCATAGGACAGGGAGTGTTGCTGCAGCGTCCAACCCAGATAAAGTCAATACCTACCACACCAACTTCAGAGACCCACTTTCTGCCATGCCCCGTCTTGGGACAGCAGCTCCTTGCACACCATGTTATTTTCTAGCTCACCCTTGCTCAAAGAACAGCACACAAATCCACTGGCTCCAATTTGTCTTCAAAGCCAAGCCTGAAGCCAGCAGCCAGAAGGTCCTGTACCACTTCTGACAGGCTGGTTTCCTAGGGACCTGATTGGCTAGTAAGGTCTGAGTGACAAGAGCACCTCCCATGGGACTACAGTGTGCTTAAAAGCACAGCATAATTGTTTCTGATGCTGCCTTCCATCTCAGAAAATTACCTTTCCTAGATCAGCAGAGATTCGCATTTCTACAGACCCTGCCCCTGGATCCAACCGCAGACCCTGTTACCTTCCTGTACTCCATGGGCATTTCTGTTTCTTCCTCCTGGACACACTGTGGCTAGCTAGCTTGTATAGCCCACTATAGTTACTATGTGAATGGAGTGATTCTATGTCAAATAGCTGGAAGACTGATCATAATATTAACTATTAAAGAGAGATTTAAGGATAAAAAGAGATGTTTGTTATGTGGCTTTACACTGACGTCAGGTGAACTGAACATGCTTCTTACCTGGTTGTCACAGGAACTTCAGACAATCAGCAAAGAAAAGTAGGACCTAGATCACAAAAAAGATAATAGGTCTTTCTCCCATCAGAAGGATGGATGACGGCACCATTGCTGTAGGAGTTTTATTCCTGAAATTCAGAACAAACTCTTGGCAACTGAATAAGGATAAAAAGAGTAGTCTTTGTGGAATGTTGAATATGTAGACAGGAATGGAGCTAAGGAGAATGTGTTTATAAGTACTATTGCTAGCCAGCATATCTTCCTTAGTGAGCAATTTAAAGAAACAAAACAAAACAAAACAAAAAACAACTGCATCATTATTCAAGGTTCTCTAGATGAAAAGGACTGTTAGAATGAAAATCTCTCTGTGTTCAAAGAAAGTTGGTTTATTAGAATATCTCATAAGCTATGGTCAGCTAGTCCAAAAATGGCTGCCTACCAATGGAAAGATGAAGAGTCCAATAGTTGTTTAGTTCATCAGGCTGGATGTCTCAGCTGGTCTTCATTATACACCAAAATTCCAAAGACATAGGCTCTAATGCTAGTAAAGGAATGAACTTGGTAGCCAGAGCTAGGCTGAGCAGTTAAAGAGAGATAGAGATAGATAGATAGATAGATAGATTCCTCCTTCAATGACCTTTATATATGCAGGCTGCCACAAGATGGTGTGATCCATACTAAAGGTGGATCTTATACTTTTTTGTGTTTTTTGTTTGTATGTTTGTTTTTTGAGGCAGGGATTCTCTGTATTGTTTTGGAGGCTGTCCTGGAACTAGCTCTGTAGACCAGCCTGGCCTTGAACTCACAAAGACCTTCCTGCCTCTGCCTTCCAAGTGCTGGGATTAAAGGTTTGTGCCACCAACACCCAGTCTTATTCTTTCTTTAGGTGATTTGTTTTGTTTTTATTACTTTTGGTGCTTTCAAGACAGGGTGTTGTGCCAGGTCTGCAGAATCCCAGAGACTAACCAAAGGAGTTGACACTTATGATGCAAAAGCAAAAGGTTTATTTAACCAAGCTAGCCAGCTCAGATCTCTTTCCACACTGAAGGAAATTAGATGCCCACCAGACAAAAAGAGAAGATTTTAAAGGAAGAAAGGGGAGAGGGAGTCCTGAGACCCAAGTCTCAGTTTGCAAGGCTCCCATCGTTACAGAGATTACTTAGCACACAAATTCTCCATTCAAGTTTACCATGAGACCAAGGGCCTTGAAGAAGGCAGAAACTTCTATGTGGCTAGGTAGAATTAATACGCACATTTATGGTCTAGGGGTTCATGGCTGGAGCAAATCCTGCAATTGTAGGCTATGGGCTGGTTTTGAAAGACCCCTACCCAGGGCTCTCTAGGAAAAGAAAAACAAAGCCAAGCCATTGCCTAATGGAAAAACCCAGACCAGCTGCTTCGCCCAGATGGTGCCTCAAACAGGATGCCAAACAGTATGTCAAACAGGATGTCTGTGGTCACCAGAGCAGTCATGGGACCCGGATACTTATGTCTGTGATCACCAGAGCAGTCATGGGACCCAGATAATTGCTGAAGCATGCTGGGGTTTTTCATGTGATAATAGCAGGAAACCTAGTCCTTGACAAATAGCCCTGCCCCCAAGATGAATTAAGTAGCCAATGAAATGCCTGTTGCTATGCTACTTATGTAGCCATTAAAACTCTATAAATATTTGCTGCCTGCAAGCCTGGTATGCTCTGCACCCGTGTTGCAGTAGCATCCTCAGGCACCTGTGTACTCAATAAACCACCTCTTGTTTTGCATCCAGTGGTCTGGCCCCGGTTCTTGGGCAGAGGGTTTGGTTTAGTGCCCAGCAATTCGGTGCTGGGGTCTTTCAGTTTTATGACCTTTAGGGCAAGAGGCTGTCTGGTTTCCAGTGTTCTACAGGCAAGAGAGTAGCTGCATATGTTGTCACAGCTGCTCATGGGTCTGAGATTCTGGCCATATAATCCATCGTCAGGGCATGTATGACTGGCAGGTCTGGCAGCCATCCAGTGTCCAGTTTTCTTAAGACAATGGGATAGGGGTGAGCTTAAGTCCACTTCTTGTGGAAACTGCTGTGGCTTCCTGTCACCTTTGTTAGTTGGGGACTATTATTTTCCCCATCACATTTCAAGGGATTATCTGTGTAGCCCTGGAACTCATTCTGTGCACCTGGCTGGACTCAAACTCAGAAAATCCGATGGCCTCTGCCTCCTGACTGTGGAGTTAAACAGGCGCACTTACACCAAGCAGCTAAAGATGGATCTCATCATGTTTTTAGATTCAGGGTTTCTCAGTATGGCCTTGGCTGTCCTGGAACTCATTCTGCCAGACTGACCTGGAGCTCAAAGAGATCTGCCTGACTCTGCAGGTGCTGGATAAGTGAGGTTGGTCTACAATGCGGAAAGGCTGGAACTTTGTCAATAGCAATGGTCACCATGTGGTCCATGCCATTATTTTACAACACAGCTTCATGTTCTATGGATATGAATGTAAGTAATTACTATTCCAAATCCATGCTTCTTTCTGTCTCCATTATTTTTCTGTGATTCACTTCCTCCTGAAGTACTGCCTTCAAAGCAGATTATCCAGAGAGACTTTATAATGTGGTGGCAAAGAAATTTATTAAAAATAAAGCAAAGAAATTTCTGTTATATGTGTGAGTCAGTAATGCAATTACAGGCTTTTAGACTATGAATTAATGTGGAGGCCATAAGTCATCTTCACGGTGTCTACTTTTGATCTACAACTAGGGAAACCCACAAAATTCTATATTCCCACCGGGCATTGGTGGAGCACTCCTTTAATCCCAGCATTTGGGAGGCAGAGGCAGGTGAATCCCTGAGAGTTCAAGACCATCCTGGTCTAAAGAACGTGTTTCAGGACAGCCTCCAAAACAATACAGAGAAAGCCTGTCTTGAAAAACAAACAAAGAAAAAAATCAATTTTCCTGGGGAATCTCATTGTGGGAAAAGACCTGAGTCTTCCAAACAAGAATGTCTCTATTGGAGAAACATTTACTTCATATCTGACTACATTACATGATAAACAGTAACTGAGAATGTGGGAGGTGTTTTAGACATAAGGAAAATGCATTGTTTGTTTTCATTAGATTATTTAGTTTTGCATATATTTACCTTCTTTCTTAGCCTGTTAGCATCCTAGTGATAGATTATGCACTGTATATTTTCTTTATTGTTCCAAATTAGTCAAAATGAATAAGTATGTTTTAATTTTGTCATTTTCTATTTTGTTTTATTTTTCTTCTCTTCCTTTTAAGAATAGTATTACTGTCACTCCCTGTCTGACCTAGAACTCACACTATAGACTAGGCTGTCCTAGGACATCAGAAAGATCTGTCTATCTAGACTACAGAGTGCTTCCATTATAGTTGGGTGTGTCACTGGAGAAGTTGGTTCATTTAATTGGCTTCCTAAGGATTAGTGACTGGGCCTGGGTGGTTAGGGCATCCAGGGTACAGGCTGTGGTCCTAACTCCAGTAACAGAAGAAGGTATCCATCAAATGCTGCCTTTCTGCCTGTCAGTCCACTGTCTTCCAACTATGAGAAATATTATTTTTCCTCATCATTGCATCTGTGATAACTCATCAAAAGACCTGGGAAGAGTCTGCCTTATTCTGCAGATGGTGAAACCCAGGCAAACTGAGATAAGTCAATTTTAATATAGTCTAGTGCAACTCCTCATGTTACTCATCCCATCATTCTAAAGCCTCACTAAGTGAAGTTGAATCCACCCAAGCCACCCATAGTGGCAGAGGCCTGTAATCATTGTACTTAGAAAGTGGAAGTAGAAATTTCAGGATTTCAAAGTCATCCAAGATGAAAATGGTCAATGCTCTATGGTGCAAGAAGCAGAGAACAAAGGGATTGGTTCAGGACAGCATCTGCAATCTTCCCTGCAGTTCCAGTACTTCATGGTTATGGCTCCAGCAACTGTTAGCAAAGGTATTTACCACCCCATCTTTCCTATTCTTTTTTATTTTAGAATCTTTTTTAAAATTGGAAATAATCTTATTTTGCATATCAATCCCATTTCCCTTTCACTCCCATCATTCCTTGCCCCGCAATGAACCCTTCTATCCCACCACCATTGACTCCCTGGTAGTTTTAGGTCTTCCATGAGAGATCAGCAAAATCTGTAAAGTTATTTAGGGCAGTGCGTAGGCTCTCCCCCATGTACTGAGCCTGAGAGAGTTTCCCTCCATTTGGAGAGGTCTCCCAAAATTCCATTTGGGTACTGTTTCCACTACCAGAGGCCCCAAGATTGCCCAGGCCTCCTAACTGACACTCATATTGAGCTGGTCTGGATTGGTCCTATGCTGTTTTCCCACACATCAGTCTGGGTTTCATAAGCTCCCACTTGTTCAGGTCAGCTGTCTCTGTGGGTTTCTCCAACTCAGCCTTGACCACTTTGCTCATCATGCCTCCCTCTCTGCAACTGGGTTCCAGGATTTCAGTTCACTGTCTAGATGTGGGTGTCTGCCTCTGCTACCATCAGCTACTGGATGAAGGATCTAGGATGGCATATAAGGTAGTCATCAATCTCATTAGAGGGGAAGGGCATTTAAGGAGGCCTCTCCACTAATTCTTAGATTGTTAGTTGTGATCATCCTTGTGAATATCGGGACATTTCTCTAGGGCAAGATTTCTCTTTAAATCTATAGAGGTTCCCTCTATTATGGTATCTCTTTTCTTGCTCTCCTCTATTTCTCTGCTTTCTCAGTCTTCCTGATGCCTCATGTCTTCCTCCCCAGTCCTTTGCACCTGTTGACTGAAGTCTTCCTTGCCAGCTGCTTTTATTTTTCCCCTGCCAGCCACTTGAGCTCTGCCCCAGTTGCAGTTCCCAAATAACACACAACGCTATAATCATTATTAAGCTGTTGGCTGTTTGCTTGTTTCTAACTAGCTAGCTCTGACTTTAGTATCTAACACATAATGGTTAATCTAAGCATTTCTCCTACCAGAGAAAAGGGTCTGGACATCTTACTTCTCTGGTGGACTACATTGTCTCTCCATGTTTCTCTTTCCCAGAATCCTCCTCGACTCCTAGTCACACCTATCTTGCTTCCCTATTGGCCAACAGTGCTTTATTCAAACCAAACAGACACATTTTTACAGAATGACATCTCCCAGCATGCACCATCTTCTTATCCTTCCTCACTCTCCCCTCCTACATGTACCCTAAATTCTTCAGGAGCTCTTGTCCCTTTCTCCTTCTCTGGGATCAATATCGGGCTTTTAAATTGCTGAGCCAGAACTAATGTGACTCCAGCTGGGGCCCCACTTTGGCACCCTGAGGATGGGGTTTGGAATGGTGCTAGCAAGCATCCTTGTTTTTACACAAGCCTCTCTCCACCTGCACCATTCTGTAATGGCAGAAGCTTCACCCAACCTGCCTTCTCCCCCTCAAAGAACAGATGCCTAAGGTCTATGGTATGGCACACATACCACTTTCTGGTTTTGAGCCCAATGACATCTGACTTCCTACCTCCCCATATCATCCCTTGTCAGCAGGAAGAACTCAAACTTAAACCAATGCCCCTACACCTAGGGAGTATTGATTGTTTAGGTGGGAGCCCTACAGGTAACTGTATTTATACAAAGAGATTGGAATATTTGGAACCCCTGTCCCAAATCCTGCCCTCAAGTTGCCACAGATGGGCCCTTAAGAGAAGTCACCACCCCCAGACCTTAAAAAATCCATTATTGCCAATTTGACACCTTGAGCTAGTAGCAAAAGCCTCCACCTCAGGATTCACTTCATGGTTTCTAGTTTTCTGTTCCCCTGGGTCCAAACAGGAATTCTTTGTTCAGATTACACCACTGTGCTGTGTCTCCTCTGCTCACCTGGTCCTGTCACTCAGGCCTCAGCAGGCAATCACAGCCTTTAGTGGACCCACCAATCAGACACAAGAGTTCATCTGGAGCCAGGCTTTATGCTCGTCTCTTCTGAGGATGTCAGAAGTTTCTTGAGTTGTGCTTTTGTTCTCCCTACCTGACAGCAAGGTAAGTGTGCAGTGGGCTTTCTCTCACTTGCTCTTTCTCTCTCTTTGGTTGGGGATCTCATCAGAAGGATAGAGACTGCATCTTCAGGAGCAGGAACTCTGCGCCAACTATTGACATTTGTGTAATTTATTGCCCAAATAAACACCCACTTATCATTTATCTTGGGTCTCATGTACTTAGTAACAACCTGAGTTCACACAAAACAACTAACAAGTATGAAGTCATTACAAAATTGTTTACATGAATTGTGTTTTCTCTTCCATTAATTCTTCCCTGTTACCTGATATCAAGATGATACAAAAAGGATTTAAAATATGTACAGGGTTAGAGATATGGGTGTGCAAATTTTTAACAAGTTCATTGCCAGGACCTAGGTCAGGGTTTTTGAGAACTTTCTGTAGTTCCTGCTACAGGAATACTCAAGTGTCTAATGATCTTGGCAACAAGCATGAGCATTCACAAACTGCACACTGACATTACATAATTAAAATCAGATCAAATCTCTAAGCAAACAGATGTCCACACATGAATATTTTCTCTTGCAGGCACTCCTTCCTGTAACCCAGCTGTTGAGACAGTTAAAGTCCTAACAGTTTTCTTTCATCATGATTTGGGCCATGGAATAGAAGTTAGCATGTAAGATTGAATTTAGAGCAATAGACTGATCACGATGAGGTTTTTGATGTAATTAAAGAAAATTGTGAAATATGAAGGGTTACCTTATCAGTGAATTCATAGGACTTTTGTACACATGAGTTGACAGGTGCAAACTCAATAGAGACATCACAGTGCTTGAGCAGATTGTTGACCTTTGTTAGATTTTTTTCCCTCCAGAAGCTTATGTAACCAAATGTGTGTTCATTGAAGATTCTATCAAATCCTTTATGCCATTATTTCCTTCCATCTTAAAAATTTTCAGGACCTCACAGAATATTGAGTTATGCAGAGTACACAGCTTTACCACACTGCTTACAATTATAGGATTTCTCTGAAGTATGATTTCTTACAAAGGTTTTACCACATTGGTTTCATTCACAGGGTCAGGTCTCGGGCATGTGTTCTTTTGTGATATTGAAGACTCCTGACGTGTGAATAGGCTTTACCACATTGATTACATTCATACAGTTTCTCTCTAGTGTGTGTTCTTTTATGATATTGAACACTACAGGCTTGTAAATAGGCTTTACCACATTGATTACATTCATACAGTTTCTCTCTAGTGTGTGTTTTTTTATTATATTTGAGACCACTGGTGTGTGAAAAGACTTTACCACATTGACTGCATTCATACAGTTTCTGTCCAGTATGTGTTCTTTTATTATTTGCAAGAGTAGCGTGTTGTGCAAAAGCTTTACCACACTGATTACATGCATAAGGTTTCTCTCCCGTATGAATACTTTTATGTATTTGGAGTTTACAGTGTTGTAAAAATGCTTTCCCACATTGATTACATTGATAGGGTTTCTCTCCAGTGTGTGTTCTTTTTTGTCTTCTAATCTCACTATGACTTGTGTAGGCTTTACCACAGTGATTGCATTCATAGGGTTTCTCTCCAGTGTGTGTTCTTTGATGTACTTGGAGAGGACTGAGCTGTGAATAAGTTTTAACACATTGATTGCAGTTGTAGGGTCTCTCTCCAGTGTGTGTTCTTTTATGTACTTGAAGATGATTCTGGCTTGCAAAAGCTTTACCACATCGAGCTCATTCATAGGGTTTCTCTCCTGTGTGCAATCATTTATGTCTTTGAACATGATCTTTCCTTGCAATGCCTTACACCATTGATCACATTCAAAAGGTCTCCCTCCAGTATGTTTTCTTATATGTGTTTTAAGCACACCAGGACTTGCAAAGGCTTTAGAACATTGATTACATTCATAAAGTTTCTCTCCAGTGTGTGTTCTTTATGACTTTTAAGCTCACCATGGCTTGCAAAGTTTTTACCACATTGATTACATTCATGTGTTTTCCCTCCAGTATGTGTTCTTTTATCGAGTTGTAGACAACTGTGACATGCAAAGACTTCACAATACTGCAGATTTTCATATGGTTTCTCTCCAGTATGAATTTTTTCATGCCTTTGAAAATGCCTGTAACACACAAAGGTTTTAATACACTGAATGTAATTATAGGGTTTCTCTCGTTTATGGCTTTGCTCATTCCCACAAAGGTAATAGGCACATGTAAAAGCTTTACCACATGCATTATACTGATGAAACTTCATATCTGTATGAATTAATTTTATAATTTTGCCTAATTGTAAGTAGGAATCAAATCTTAACTTTTACATTCATTATGCTTCCCTTCATGAGGGTTTGTTTTGCGGCTTAGAAGATGACTTCCTTTTTAGATAAAGCCTTTATTTCACAGCCCAAATTTACAGCAACTTATTTATATGAGATTTTCCCTTGTTTTGAAAAGAAATTGAGGAACTCAGAGCCCTGCCCTGCTAACGGCCTTCATAACTTTTCCTATAGTGTGAATCATGCTACATTGGAAGAATATACCAGGGCAAATGGAAGTATTCATACAATCCAAAACTCATAGGGCTTTTCTGCTGTGTGAATTTGTTGATGGCTTTGCAATGAAATTGGAAAATGAATCAATTGTAAACTTGTATTACATTCAACAAATCTACTCAAATTAGGGCTTACGAATCATCTTTCATATCCCGTAATTGTCCCAAGTGTGTGTGTGTATGTGTGTGTTTGTGTGTGTGTGCGTGTGTGTAAGAGAGAGGGGGGATGCTATTGCTTCTTCCCTTATTCTATGCTCACATGGCTTGTATTTATAATCACATATGATGTTGATTTTTTTCTTAGTTTTGGAGACAGGTTATTTCTGTGTAGCTTTGGAGCCCAAACTGAAACTCAATTTGTAGGCCTTGCTATCCTTGACCTCACAGAGTGCTGAGATTAAAGGTGTGCTCCACCTCCACTGACTGGATGTCATATGACCTCACAGAGTGCTGAGATTAAAGGTGTGCTCCACCACCACTGACTGGATGTCATATGCTCATTTAAGGACAAATAACCAGTAAAAGTTTTCCCCATTGCATTCACACAGTTTGAAATAGTTTTCCTCTCAGAAATGTGGTATAGCGATTAAGGTTTCTCTACAACAACCTTCTTGACTATAAACTTACCCTTTCAATATACTTAGCAATGTCACAAATATATGACTAAGGTGAACTTTACTATAGACTCATTTTTTTCTGAGGTCTTGAACATATATCTATCATCTATTCAATGTGCATTCCATTTAAAATATCTGAGTGGTATTAATCTAAACAGATTGGCATTTCTACAATGTAGCTCCCATAAGACTCTAATTCATATGGTGGTATCAGTTAATGCATTGTTTCCTTGTTGCCGTTTTCACAAGGTTGCCTTTCAAACACAGAATAGTGACCTGACATTGAGGTACATGGTTTTGTGAGAAATGAGGAATCATTAATATACTTTAAGCTGTGCTTATTAATATTGTTTTTTTTTCTTTAAAATTTCTAGAATACTTTAGTGTTTCTTCAGAGGCAAATTTGTATAAAAAGATGTACATGAAAATTACCTTCTATGTCTTGTAGAATGTTGACAGTGTTCTTCAGTATTATGGTCTTCCCACCTGTATCCTAAAATACAATACCACAAAATATATGAAATATGAATGGAAGTTAAATCAAAATTTAGTTAATATCTTCAATGAATATTAGGACTATGTCTTATTCACCTAATATTTCCTTTTCTCAATCAAAATTACAGAAGAGTACCAATAACCAAGAAGCAGTTGTCCCCTTATTTTAAATCATGAATGAAAATTCAGTCACACCTGTGGCAGTGAGGTTCCTGTAGGTCTCCAGCATCACATCCTTGTAGAGACTTTTCTGGGAAGGATTCAGCAAAGCCCACTCTTCCTGAGTGAAGCTGATGTGCACATCATCATAGGTCACTGCATCCCAAAACAACCCACACATATGCAAAACAGAGAGTGTGATACTCCCATTTGATATAAATATATATATCTTTGACAGTATAGTCAAATAATTCTGGTGCTTCCCTCACTTATTCCATGACATGAACATTACAATGTATTCACCCATCACTTTAGAAGGAAACTGAGTAGGAGGCTCACATGCAGCATTTCTTGGTACTTTAAATAGTATATAACTTTGAGGAACAAATCCCAATGAACAGACATAAAGGGAGAGGCAAGCCAGCAGATCAACACTACTGAGAGCACATCAGAGAAATTGTATGACAGTGCCAGGCTCTCACAGCAATACCCCAGTCCATGGCATCAACTTCTGTCTATGTTATGCTTTTATTGCTGTGAAGACACAATGAGCCATGTCAATACTTACAAAGAAAATATTTTACTGAGGTATGTTCCTTAAAATTTAACAAGTTTAGTTAATCACCCTCATTTCAGGGGCATGGCAGCGTGCAGGCAGATGTGGTGCTCAAGGTTAGAGTCCTAACATCTTGACTCAGAGGCAACAGGAAAGTGGCTGACACTGGGAATCATTCAGAATATAAGAAACATTAATGCCTGACCCACAGTGATATGCTTCCTCTAACAAGGAAAATCCCAATCCAACACAGTCACACCTCCTAGTCATGTCACTAGTGGGAGCTCAGAGACTATGGATTGACAGCTGGCGAACCTGCATGGGACCAAACCTGTGAGTGTGGGTGACAGTAATGGGACATGATCTCTTAGGGATCCCCTGTCAATGAAACCAGGACCCATCCCAGGTGCATGAACTGGCTTTTTGAAGCCCACACCCTATTATGGGATGACTTGCACAGGATGATACAGGATGGAGTGGCTTGGTCCTTCCTGAACTCTGTATGACAGACTTGTTGACTCCTTACCCCCTCTGAGTGTGGATGTGGAATGGGTTAGGGTGAGCAGTAGGGGGCAGGAGATGGGAAGGGAGGGCAACTGGGGAATGAATGTAAGATGAAAACACTTAATTGGGGTGGCTCACTTACAGATATGGAGGTTCAGTCCATTGCCATCATAGTGGGGAGCATGATGTGAAGGAGGATGTGGTGTTGGTTACATCTTGATATGTGGGCAACAGGAATTTGTCTGGTATGATTGGCCATACCAAGAGCATAGGAAACCTCAAAGTCCATCACCAGTGATGACACACTTCTTTCAGAAATGCCAAACTCACTGCAGCAATACCATGCCTTCTAATAGTGCCACTCCCTATGAGATTATATTCAAACTATCTCATCGCCACAATTGGGTTCTTTTCCAGGATGGTGACTCAAGAAGTTGATTTCCTATCCTTTTTACTCCTAGCAGTGAACTCAATAAACTCTTCTTTCTACTCTGGTCTGAAAGCAGAAACCATGCTACACATGCAAATCCTTTCCCTGTGACAGCAATGGAAATCAACTTCAGGATCCAAATGGATGATTTTAAAACAGAGGTCATGAAGTCACTGAATTTGAAAAGGGGAAATGAAGTAGACAGAGAGGTCAATTCCCTGCATAGCAACAGGATGGGATCAAGGCCACCTGTATCAACATGAGAATCCTTGTCTCAGAAATATTTTTCTAACAGGCCGGTAGTGCAGCTTTCTAGAATTAATTTGTCTTTTCACTAAGAAATAACTACACAGACTTAAGAGATTAAAAGAAGGAAACTTGCCTGGTGTTGGTGGTGCACGCCTTTAATCTCAGTACTCGGGAGGCAGAGGCACGCAGGACTTTTTGAGTTCAAGGCCAGACTGGTCTACAGAGCAAGTTCCAGGACAGCCTCCAAAACAATACAGAGAAACCCTGTCTCAAAAACAAAAACAAAAACAAAAAAGGAGGAAACTTTCTCTAATGACAACATGCATCCATCTCTGGCTAATGCTCAATGATGACAGAGACTAAAACTATCTTTGTTTTGTTTTGTTTTATTTTGTGTTTTGACTGCCTGCCTTTTACTCCTGAGTGCTGGCGTTAAAAGTGTTAACCACCACTGTCTGGCTCATAAAATATATTTGATTCCACATATGCTGTCATGTTTAAGTTCTTTTAGGTTCAGACTGCAGCTTACACTTTGAAAAATTTAAATAGTGACAGGAAACAATAATGCAGGCCATTTAGACAAAGGAAAGACTTCAACACAAAGATATTACCATAATTATTTTATAGTAGAATAGTAACATGAGACAGAATATCATACTTTTCTTACAGGTCCTGAGATACAGGTGCCAGGAGATGAGAAATATAGAAAAACCAGAACAAAGAAAAGGTAGAAGCTGGGTCATGGAGGTCTTGCTTAAGGTGTGTCTTATTGTAAGAAAGCTTCTTAAGAGGAATTGATTCCTGTATACTTCTTCCAGGGGGAAATGGAGAGAAAATGGAGACTTTGCAGAAGGCAGCAGAAAATATCATACAATGGGACAAACTCAGGAGAAGGCTACTCAAACAATGCAGCACAAGGGGAACACAGGGTATAACAAGAACATTACTGACTAAGCCCCTAGTGGCTTTGGTACTGAAAACCACCGCTCCATGTGTTAAGAAAAGTTGTTTTCTCAGGATCTGAAGCAAACCCTCCTCAAAGGCCCTGGCTCCAGACCATTACATTCTCTCCCAAGCACCTTCCTAGTTTTAATAGAGGAGCTTTCTTTTATTCTCAAATCCCCAGGGCCTGGTGGAAAACTCCTAGGGCTAGGTACCAGTCTGTTACTGGATCTCCCAAGCATGTTCCTTCTCAATGAGTGAGGACATAAACAGAAAGTCTTGCTTGATCCATTCACCCTCAACACAACAGTGTTTTCCTTTTCAAATACTTGTCACCTCTATGGCACACCATTCCCTAATGTTCTTTGTGACCCAGTAATGCCCCTTGATCAGCTTGTAAAAGTCAGACTCCCTAATATAGGGATGGGCCTAGGGGCTGTTTGTAAATCAGGGGTTGCTCCTTTGTCATGGTTTGGAACCAATGGTTAGGGCAATTCGGGAGAACAGATGTGAATTTTAGCATCCTAATCTCTAGCAGGCCTAGTTAGCATATTACTTATCTTTGGGTTATTTTAGAGGCAGCACTCTGTCAGTTCAATTCTATTTTGTAGGAGTTACTATTCCCTAAGCATTGGTAATTCCTGTATGTCAACAATTCTACCCTTCCACATCACTTTTTAATTGTGGACTGTGTCCATACACCAATGTCTTTAGAGGCCCACACCTTTAATCCCCTTACTGGGGAGGATGACGAAGGCAAATATTTATGAGTTTTGGGCTAGCCTGCTCCACAGAGCAAGTTCCAGGTCAGGCTCAAAAGGTACACAGAGAAATCATATCTCAAAAATACCAAAAATAAATAAATATTGAAAATAAAGAAAAAGAATACCATTTACATAGTGCACAAAATTAAATCCAAATGGATCTTATACCCAAATGTTAAATGTTAAATGCAGAATTTCTAGAAGATGCTACAGAAACTAAGTTGCTCCAACCTTGGCAAGTTGCCTTCCGCATGCACCAAAAGCATATTGGAGTTGACTACAAAGATGTTTCTGCAAAAATCTCCCTGTTAGAAATGTTTTCCACAGATGCCCACAGAGTGAAGGATTCACAGGCCAGCACCAGGGTCTGGAGAGTCACTAGGACCACTTGGCATGTCAAAGAACACTGAATGTGGCCTCAGGTTGCCAACCAGCCTCATCGAGTGCCTGCCACACCATCTCCCATGTTTCCTAACCTTTCCATCCATCCCATATTAGGATAGCATCCCCTCACTCACCATGCTGTGGCTTCTATGCTCATCCATGCTCCACTCACATCCCCTACAGCAGCACTGACAGTGCAGCAATTGATCCCCTGGTGCCTGTCCTGCTGTTCAATCAAGCCTGCATCATGGCTCCAGGATGTGTCCTGAGAGACCTGTGACTGGTGGGTTGGCCAGATGTCCCCGATTTGCTGGTGAGGCTTGAGCAACAAGAGAACTTCCTTAAGGGTCAGAGTGGGGTTAAAGGCACAGCACAGCAGGCCCTGGCCCAGGCTTCTACTCCATACCTGGACCTTTTAGAGATCTGAAGAGACACGGATTACAGTATCGCTGACCCCTTTCTCAAGGAGAGGACCCAGCTCTCCTCTTGCAGTTCACAGGTTCATGCTCTTCCTCCTCCACACCCTGTGCTGAGCTTGCACAGAATGCGACGCAGTGCGGACTGGAATGATTCTCTCGTTCTACAGGTGGAAGGCAACCCAGGATAGTAAAAACTAGTGATTTTTAGGACAAAAAATTTGTTTGTGTGGGGGATGGTTGTACACATCTGTAATCCCAGCTTTCAGGAGGCAGGTGGATCTCTGTGAGTTTGAGACTAGCCTGGTCTACAAGAGACATAAGACACAGCCCCATATCAAAGAACATGCCTCTAACAAGCTGCACAAGGAGGCTTTGCAGGGTCTCAACTAGACTTGAAGCCTGGTGTGCCACATTTCCAGTTTTCTTCTTGAGATAAGCACAGTAGGACATCAAGTGACAAGTATTTGAAATTAAAGTACTACTGTGATAAGGACTTTCCTGATCCAGCAAGGCTTTCATTTGGGCCCTCAGGCAAGGAGAAGGAACATTCTTGGGATAGGTAGTAACAGCCCAGGGTCAAGGTCTTGGGATGGTACCCTACAGGCCTGGTGATTTGATGATAAGCACATCTCTTTCTCTAAAACCAGGAAGCTGTTTTGGAGAGCCAGTAGGCTCTAGGGTCAGGGCAATTTTGGAGGTTTTGCTTCTGATCCTGAGAGCAAAACTCTTCCCACTACATGGAGCAGTGGTTATCTGCCCCAAGGTCACTGTGGGCTTATTCAGTGATGATCTTGACATACCCTGTGGTTCCCTTATGTAGTGTCATTTGAGTGGTCACCTCCTGAATTTGTACCATTTTATGATGCTTCCTGCTACTTCAGAGAATTCTCATTCCTTCCTCCTCCCACCACCAGGAGTAGTATACAAACTGCTATTCTTAAGAAGCTTAAATCCAGCACTCTGGAAGCAGACTCTGTTTGTGTGTTTAAACCCAGGTCACTGTGAAAGACCCCAGAGGAGTGCTTTCTCTTCAGGGAGACCCTTCCCAAGGATCAGCCGAGACCACGGATTGGATGCAAACTGCAAGAGGCTTTATTGCTCACACACGGGTACCCGGGCGTCTTGGTCTCTTGGGAACCAAGCGCCCCGAGCAAGAAAACGGGGTCCTTTTTATAGCAACAAGCTCGGTATAGAAGCGAGGTGCACGGTTACAGAGTCCCTATTGGTTAGTTTAAATGAGGCGAGGGGTGAGCTTTAGAACAGCCGACTTGGGTACAAGGAAGTCAGATAAGGCTGACTAGGCTCAATCTAGGATACACAGTGGTCGGGACATTCTCGGAGCTACCCGCCCTCATCACCAGGTGGCCAACCATAGATATCCTGTTTGGTAATTACCCTGGTGCCAGGGCCCCTGACCTGAGTCCAAACTCCCTCAGCACCAGGTGGCCAACTACAGATATCCTGTTTGGTAATCACTCTGGCGCCAGGGCCCTTAGCCTGAATCTGAACTCATGGTTACTTTTTAGACAGACGTTTCTTGCAGTTGGGGTCTTTCAACTGGGGTCCTTAGAAATTATTCTAGAATATATCTTTGCAGTGTAATCCTCCCATATGTCTAAATGGCTAGACCTACAAGTCCCCTGTCCTATTTAAATTGTTCAAAGTGAACCTAAAGACACTTAAGGAGGATGGCATGTGTGGAATGCAAGTGTGTCTAAGCTGGTTCCACTTTGAGCATTAGGGAGAGATGGATGCATCCAACATTAAAGAGATTTTTTATTAACTTCCCAAGTGTGTGAAGTGATTCCTACCTGGGAAGCCATCTTAATTCTAGGACAGCTGCATTTCCATCTTGTTAGAAAAGTTGTTTCTGAGACAAGCTCTCTTATGTTGACTTATGCAGCTTTAATTCCAGTCTGTTGACCTTGCTGTCCTCTATATTACACCTTCAAAATTCTGAAGAGATTTAAAATTGTCCATTTGAGTCATGTAGTCACCTATCCAAAGCAGTCACAGGAAAAGGATTTGCATGTGGAGCATTGCTTCTGCCTTCAAACCAAAACAGTAGGAATAGTTCATTGTGTGCACTTCAGGGAAACAGGGCAGCATTCTGCTGGAGTCACCAGAAGGAAAACAGACATGATTATGCTACCAGGAATGTTTCCATAATTTCCCAGCATGTTTTAACTCATGTTATGTGAATGGACACAGACCAGTGTGGGTGTACAGCTTGGAAAACTATCTAGAGCCAATGAATATTGAACTTGAAATTATGCAGCTCTCCTATACAGATATGTATGTGCAATCCTTGCTAATACAGTAAAGTCAGCTCAGAGGTTTGATGAACAGGCCATTGGCTATAATTCCATGTGTCAGCTTACAACACTCAATAGCTAATATTTTGCATGGGACAAAGACATACAATGTCTTATTCATAATATTCTCCCCCCAGGGAAGTGCCTACTCTGTTTCAAGACCAGTAAAGTGTTCTTTCAATTAATTTATCTCCTTAAAAAATCAATTATTTATAACATTTTAAAAATTTCTCAGCTTAACTTTCAAAATTTTATTTGATTTTTAGAATTATGATTTATTTGCATATCTCAGATTCCCCATTATTCTAGACAATTTTCATCTTATAGTGAAACCCACACTGGGCTCATGCCAGGCATCTGCTCCATAACACAGTTTTTCCCTTCCTTAGAAATGCTTGTTTGATGTCTGAGAATATTTGTCTTTGGTATGACTTCAGTAAACAGATCAGGGTTACTAAATATTTTGTATTAGTTTTTACTTCATCTGTGCTTTTCTCACAGGAGGATAATTGTCCTGTATGATGACTTCTTAGTTTTAGGGTGTGTTTTGTATCATGTATCCTATCTTTGAATAAAAATGCAGGATTTTCTTGTGGATAGGATTGAGAGTGTGTGTAAGGAAGTTTATTTCTTTTTCTTACAAAGTCTAAGAATGTTTTAGAAATTATAGTTGCCCTGATTTTCAATATTAAATTAACCAATTAATGGGTATATTTGAGCTAGTTTTGATGGGTAGCTGTCCTGGATTTCAAATATGTAGACCAGGTTGGCCTCACACTTGGGGTAATCATGCTACATTCCAACAGCTGGGATTACATTTGTGAGGTCAGTATAAAATCTTTTATCTTCTAGGTATTTTTATTTGATAATATATGTCTAAATTACTGATTTTGTACTGCAGAAAATGTGCAATCTGCTAACAAATGTAGCTCTTTCTTACTGGTACACGATCATTGGGATTGACATTTCCTCTTATTCAATTGGAAGTTAGGAATTTCAGGTTGAGATTAGTTAAATTCGTGATACATTTTCAGTGCTATGGAAAAATAGAGCGATTATGTGTGTTGAAGTAAAGATATTATTTCATTTTGGTAATAGTAACAATGTACCTGAAAGGTACAATCAAACATAAAATTGAGAAATAAAGGGTTTAAGCCAGGTGTTGGTGGTGCAAGCCTTTAATCCCAGCTCTCAGCAGGCAGAGGCAGTGGATCTCTGTTAGTTTGAGACCAACATGGTCTGCAAGAGTTGGTTCCAGGACAGCATCCAAAACCACAGAGCAACCTTGGCTTGAAACCCAACTCACTCCCCTCCTCCTCGCTCCTACCCCCAAAAAGACAGAACGTTTTCCTGCAGTCACAGTATATGTTCTTTTATCCCACTGAGATCAGTTTGTGATCCTCATGGGGGCACTCAGTGATTTCTTTAGTTGTGTCCCTAGTCCTGCTTAGTCACTTGATTTAGGATTACTTGGTGTTTGCAGTGAATGTAGGAGCCCAAGTTAAAAACTAGGAGAGCAAGAAATTAAGTATAACACGTATCCAACCATGCCCTTGTCTCTAATTCAGCATAGTGAAACCATGTATGCAAACCTGGAGCTTGTTTTATATATTATTGCTTCTTTATGTTTCTATTATAGCCCAAGCCATTATGTAGCCACTTCTGCTCCACTCTTTTCTTTAGCAAATTTCCTATTAGAAAACATTAGCTGTTATTTATATTTTTATGTGTTTGAACTTTGCCTGCTTGTGTTATATCTGTACCAATGGGATTTCTAGTATACATAGATGCCGTATTCTTTGCTACTGGGTTTAAAGTTGGTCATTGTTCTTCTATGTGGATTCTGGAAATCAAACCTATGTCCCCTAGAAGATTAACTAGTGTTCTCAATTGCTGAACATTTGCTCCCATCCATCTCTTTTTGCCCACATCTTAGGAAATATTTTTAATGTGGTCTCTGTTTGACATTATTGCTAGTGTTTGTTTAGCTAAGTTTTACTGACAGGCTCTGAGGTAGCCCAGACTGATCTTCACTTCATTTGTATCTGGGAAATTCTGATCCTTCTTCTGTTACAAGAAATGCTGGGATTACAAATATGCACTATGACCACAGCTGTTACACTTATTGTTTGTAATATGAATGCATGGAAATCAACCAATTGGTCATTTGAATATGTGTTTTATATACTATACTGTAGGCTTCTGTCAACCAGACATTGTTACTGTATGCTGTCCTCTAAATTTGTGGACATATTGTGCTCTGTAATTTGCATTCTTTAGAATCACAAGTCTAAACCAGTGCTTTATCTTGTTGGGATTTTATTCCTGAATTGACTAATGTTAACTGAGAGTCCCTTTGAGTCAGAAAAAAAATGAGCATGACAGTAATACATGAGCAAAATTGCCTCTTACACATTTTTACAATAAATAGAAATTTGAAATTAAAACCATTAAAAACAGAAAAGCTTTCCTCATTCAGCCATGTCTGAGTGTTTGAAAGTCTTGTAGTTTGATTTGAGTGATTTATATTGCAAAGTTACTTGGCAGATAAGTTATTGTCTCTTTAATCACATCTGATATTCACTTGAAAACATGGTAAAGCAAGTTGCTTTCTATTTCACAATACTTTGATAAAATATGGTGATTTCAAGACTTAGACATGTCCTTCTTGATAAAAGAATGGGGTTATAATTGAGTAATTATAAGAGCTTCTGAAATGGTTTCTCTTGAAAGAAAATGAAATACCTTAAGAACTGGAATCACCATTCATGTTGTCATATTTTGTGGTTTTCTACTCATATTTTGAATCATAATTTTATAATAATGTTTACTTCTGGAAAATCAGCACACAGCCAGTTTTGCAGTACTTTCCTGTGTATAATTTATAAATTTTTTCTGGGTGTGAGAAGCATTCATTTGCCATGTTTTGATGGGTAAGAACTTTAATCCCAGCACTCAGGAGGCAGAGGCAGTCAGATCTCAGTGATGTATAAGCCAGCCTGGTCTATAGAGCAAGTACTAGGAGAGGCTCCAAAGCTACACAGAGAAAGCCTTTATTGTAAAACCTAAAAGAAAAAAAAAGAACTATTCATCTTATTTATTTATTCATCTTATTCATCTTATTTACTGCACATCATGTTGCAGTTATTTTTCTCCTACCTAGGAACAACAATGACAAAAATAATGTTGAAAAATTCATGGCTATTGACTATTTTGGTTTTGATAGTCCTACATTAGGCACACTTTATTATTTTATGATTTTATGCAAAAGTACAATATACATAGTGAGCAAATCCACCCCATATTTGCTCACTTCTTTGCCCTTGTCTTTTTCGTTTGTTTATGTTTTGCCCTTCATCTCCACTTTGGGGGATGGTTTTAGACTCCCTGAGTTTAGTTAGTTCTAGTGGGAGTAAAGGGATAATTTCCCTTACAGGTCAAATTCACAGTATGTTACATAGGCTGCCTGGAACTAAATGCCAAAGCATAGAGACAAGAACTAAATTACAGTCTCTGGAGGAATAGCCTTGATTATGCTCTACTGCCTGGCTGCTTTAGTTTTCTTTGTTATATTCTTTTCTATAAATTCGTATTTGTATTTCCATATAATATATTTTGTTTATGGTTTTCCTGTCCCTGATTCCTCCCAGATCATCCCCTCCCATCCAAATCTATACTCCCCCCCTCTCACTAGAAATAATCAGGCAGTTAAAACATATCTTTGCTATCTTACATACTGCTAAACCACATTCCAAGGAACAGTAAAGCTCCACAGTGGGCTGGGCCATCCCTCATAAATCATTATTCATGAAAATGCCAGAGCTTTGACGCTCCTTTTCCCAAATAATTCTAGCTCACAGCACATGAAGGAAAAGTCAACCAGGAAATGGACTTTGAGTTAAGTGCCAGCCAGTGCTATGTAGTAAAAGTAAATTCAACTAAAGTAACTAACTTAATAACTAACTAACTAAATCCTCATAAGTAGCTTATCTTTTATCATTTCTCTTTTCTAATAATTTGAACCTTCTACCAAGATGCTGGAATATTTGATCATGAAACATTCTAATGCTTTTATATTTCCTTAATTTTGTCTTGTACCAAAGTATGATGATTTTGTTCAGAGGTAAAAAACCGAGAAGGATGCTTTGCATGTAGGTACAGTCTGGTCCAGGTATCATACACTTTTGTTTTTATTTCTAAATCAAATCTCAAGTGACGACTGAGAAATGAACCCTAAAACTTGTTCTTTTGACTCCTCATGAACACTGAAACCCTGCACAGTAGTGCATCTTATTGTGAATACACAGGCAAAATGCAAAGAAAAGATGAAGATTAGGAATAATGAGAAGTGCAAACATCTAGGAGGTTTTTAATAATACCGATTTTTGTTGCTGGAGGCCAGGTTGAAGTTTGAAACTTAAGAAGGCTCATTAAAGTCTTAGTGTCGGAATAAGATTCAAAAGAGTCATTGAAGTTAAGAGAGTTAGTAGGAATGATTGAGTGTAGATTGTAGAAGCAGATGTTGTTGTGGTGTAATGGCTATATGATACCAGAACGTGTCCTTTCATTAGGGGAATGAAAGAACATGAATAGAACACTACATGTCTTGCTATTGTAGACAAGTGCATTCTGTATTACACTGTTTCCAGATACATTTGACAGTGCTTTTGTGGATGCCAGAGGACTGCTATAGGAAATTTCTTTCCTTCTGATGTGGTCTTGTGATTCAAACTATGCTTTAACCTTGATTGCAAATGCCTTTATTATCTGAAGCAACCCCTAAGCCATCCTATTTCTCATTATTTTTATTTATTGTTCAGAGCTAATTTGCATGTGTTTCTGTGAATCTGATGCAAATAATCCTGCTTTATTCTGTCCAAAATCTGAATCCAAAAACATCAAGAGGACTATTTTGGTGAAAAACCAGAGTCATTTACTGTTGCTGTTTAACAAGCTAACCCCATTTGTTCAGTCCTTTCAGCCATCCACCAAAGATGATGACTGGAGAAAAGACCCCAAGAAATCATGAGGCAGGGATCTTATAGGGCAGCATAAGGGATGCATCTGGGGGTGTCTCATGACTGGTGCACTTCCAGGTTTGGATGACCTGCGTCGTGTTAATTGCTAAAGTGGCTGTTATGGCCCATAGGACTTCCTAGGGTGGTTTTTCTGCTCTGCATATCTCTGTTGTCCATAAGGCACAGTCAGAGCCTAAAGCACAGCGTTGCAAGCTAAATTCTGATTGGTTTCATGCCAGGAGGAGGACATCTGTCCTCCTAGTGGCAAGGACAGGAGCTGCAACGTCATGAAAGCACATGTTAACCTGTCATGGCTCCTAAAACTTTGAGGGGGGCTGGTCCCATCAGCTGATGTATCCTTAATACATTAACTATACGTATGTTTGCTTGCCATCCAAGGACATTCATCAGTTGATGCAAATCTACGGTGTTTCATTTTCCTGGTTGTTGTAAATAAATCACATTGACCATGCATTAATAAATATCTCTCTAGAGTTGTATAATGACTTTCTTCAATATATATATATATATATATATATATATATGGGTGGTAATTCTGAGTCATAATGGTATATCTGATGTTAGCTTTCATACAAATGGTTGATCACTTTTCTGCATTCAATGCCAGTATGTGTTACTATTTTTAATTTTGGGCATTCTGACTTGGGTGATACATAATAAGAGAGAAGTTAAAATTAGTACTTTCCTAGTTCTTAAGTATGTTGAACAATTTTAAAGTTTGATAACCAGTATAATTTAATTTACTGAAAAGTCTTTTTCTCTGTACCCCATGATTAATATTTAAATGATAAACAAATAATGACTCCCTTCCTCTTTGTCTCTCTAATAATTCCATGCCCCTGTTGTGGACTACTGACATAAGGTTGTATTACATTTGTTTATCCTGTGGAAAATTACTTTATTTATTGTAAAGGGAAGCCTTCCTACCAGCCTGGTTACAGAGCTGCATCAGTCGCAAATAAACACACAGAAGGCTATATTAATTATGAAGCTGTTGGCCTTGCTTGTTTCTTACTGGCTAGCTCTGACTTAAGTATTTATCCCATAATTGTTAAACTAAGTATTTCTCTTATGGGTGTAAAGTTTCCGGGCTTCTTATCACTGTGGCATTTACATCTTGACTCCCTGTGTTTCTCCTACCCAGAATCCTTCTGGACTCCTAGTCCAACCTCTGTTGCTTCCTTATTGGCTAACAGTGCTTTATTGACATATAAACTGGACTTCCCCAACAATTTATATAAAGGTTTTTTACATTTTTTCTGTTATATTTGTCCAATTATGTAAAGATGTGATGTTGTTGAGCCATGCCTATTTAGGGAATTTGACCTAAAAAATGACCATCCAATTGTTAGGGAAAACAGGGATAAGTGGAACTGGCTGGAAGAAAGGATGAATAAGAGGAGAAATCTAAAAGAAGAGGAGAGAATGAGATAGACAGAGAGGGGCATGTACATGACCAGAGGCAAAATTAACACCACACAGACAGATCCCAGGAGGAGTAATGTAAGGAATACAGAAACAAAGGCTAAACGCACTGCAAAATTTAGGTAAATAGAAACAACTTAAGTTATAATGGCTAGCAAGAAACAAGTTAGAGCTGAGAATTAAAAACTAATGAGAAATTCCCGTGCTTGATTTGAGATCACCTTCTTGGTCCCAAAGAAAACCTGCTACATGCCACTACTTTTTATGTCTCTAACTGGTCTTTTTTCTTTTGTCATTATTGTGTACCATCTCTCTACCACCCTCTTTTTTGGGGGTGGGTTGGAGTCTCTGTGTAGCTTTCCCTTTCCTGAAATTTTATGCAGACACATTTGGGGAATCCTTGGATAAAGAACCCAGGAATACAAGGGTTAAATGTAATTACATAGTGCAATAATTGTAATGAACTTCTGATAAAATGATCAAGGCAGTCCCCACTATAGGTAACAAATGAAACCTTCTTATCAATATACCAAGCACCTTCTAAGTGCCACCCAAAAATTGATTTATGCACAAACTTAAAACATAATATGTGAATAGTCACCTGAGAAACCAATCCACAAGTTTTTGATGCCTCTCTTCAGAAATAGGTAAGACAAGTTAGGAACTGTTAAGAGAAGAAAGCCTGGAGAAGGTTGTTTAAATTGTAACTCTTTGGGGAATAATGCACCCTATTTGAGATTGAGAAAGCACAGCTAAATTATACATTACCAAATGAAATGTGTGCATGATTTTTCATCATTTTCATGGGATATTAAAGTTTACAACAATGTTAACTCTGAGTAAAGATAGATGAACAAATTTTTAGAAATTTCATGTGACACTAGAATACAAAATATTTATGAATCCATGGGACAGAGTAAGTTTAGTGATATAATTGAAAACACACAGATCAGTATTCAAATTCAGAGTTCACAGTGTGACCAAGGGAATTTGCTTAATATTTGTGTTTCTTGGTTAGTTTCTCAATTTTGATCTTGAGGCAGGGTGTCATTATTTGTGCTGGATAGCCAAGAAATCATAGACTGGCTTCAAACTTAGAGCAATCCTCCTGCTTCTGCCTCCTGAGGGTTGGAGTTAATGACATATGGTACCATTGTTAGCATCCATGCACACCGCAGCCCTGCCCCTGCCTGCAGATACAAAATGTCATTTAAGAGACAAGCTCTGACTTTTCCCACTCTCTTCCTTGTGAAGAGGTAGGCAGGTTATTAAAGTAATGCATTATGGGGAATATTTTTCAGAAGGAGTTATACTTTGATATTATAAAGCATAACTAACCCCCAATATTACTTATTTTCTTTTCGTTATTTAAATTATCATATTTTTCATTCTTAACTTGCTTGCTGTTACTAACAAAAAATCCTAAATATAATTTAATAAACATAAAAATGTTTTGTATTACATTGCCAAAATAAGTTCCATTTATGCTAACTGTCCAAAATACAAACATGCATTGAATTGTAGAACTCTAACATAAATGCTAGAAAAATGTTATTTTAATTGCATTTTCTAGTATCAAAATCAAAGTGTGCTTTTCATTTTTCAAATTTGAGCAAAATATCACATTTCCAAAAAACTCAGGACATTTTACTTTTAGAAGCACACAAATGAAAATGAAATGGGTGCCAAGAAGTGCTGATTTCTATGACCTGAGTGTAGTTAAAATATTATATAATGGTACTTCTCAAATGATAGGACATTCCTCTTTGCATGTCCAAAGGATTACACATGTGCAGTAGTGCATTGTTGTACCCTTCTCAAGTCTCTAACTTTGTTTAAGACATACCAGATATCATAGCAATTCATTTAAGCTAACCAATGTTTGATCAAGAGACTAGGCTAAACGTCAGATATAAGACAAAGGATTTTCAACAAGAAATTTACACTTAGAAGCAATGGGTAATTTTGTCACCATAAGGAATCAACCCTCTATATTTGGTTGTTAAAACAATGAACAGTCCAACTTTTCCAGAAGAATTGTGTTTCAGCTCTCACACCCAATCTTCTGCAGATATGTGTTGCCTAAAGAACTGTTTGTTCCCTAGTTTGTAAACAACTTCTGAAACTTTTCTCTTTAATCCAAATGAGGGAAAATGAAAGTCTGAAAAGAAAAAAAAACAGCATCAACATCTAAACTTCATGATCTGAGCAGAGGGAGCCATCAAAGGGATCCCCTATCTTTCACTGAGTTTAAGAGATAAATAAATAAAAAGCTGCATATAATTCTAAAGGCACTTGATGACCTGAAGAGGGCCTGCAGGAGGAGACCATCACCTAAGAGCTAGTCCTCCTCAGGGGGTTCATGCTCTGGGGGTACTCTTTGTGCTCTCAGAGGGGAAGGGGATGTAGTGTCCAGAAGCCTGGGAGCCATTCAAAGGAGTTAGGGGGCAGATATTTGGTCAGTGCAGCTGCTAAACCTTGTGTGGGACTGGCAGAGACAGGGTTTCTCCACAGGTTGGCATGCAATAGCTAGCAGAAGCCAGGTCCAGGCTGTGGGGAAATGACAAAAGACTGACAAATAACAAGTTTCAGCACTTAGTGCACCATGGCACAGGTGCATAGCATCCAGAGCCTGAGGCTACTTTTGATGGGGGAAGTCCTTCTGTGTGTCTGTATCTCTCTCTGGTTAATGAAGAACGCACGGCTGGCAAATAGGGAAGTAAGAGAGGTGGGATTAGGAGTCGAGGAGGATTCTTGGAAACGGGCACAGTCTGTCATGATGTAGGATGCCAGAGGAGTAAGAGGTTCAGACCCTTTTTCCATTAAGAGAAGGTCACGTGGAAATACTCAGATTAGCAGTTATGGGTTAATAATTGAGTCACAGCTAGCCAGTGAGAAACCAAGCAAAGGGCCAACAGCTTCATAATTAATATAGTGTCCTGTGTGTTATTTGGGGGCTGAGACAGCAGCGGGACCCAAGCAGCTGGTACGAAGACTACATATTTCACACTGTCCCTGGTGTACCTGGCACCCCTGCACCACGGTCTCAAGCTGGTACTCCCACAGTGCTGCAGACCCTACTATTGCTGGGTGAGGAGGATTTCCATCCAGGTCTAGGTTGGAGACCATGGATTTCTTCTGAGGACTCAGCTAAGCTTGGGACTCAGCACTTGAAGGCTCTAGGCTGCACAACCCAGGGAGATTGCGGGGACCTGGGAAGAGAGTGGGGAGTGGAGCAGAGAGAAACCCCAAGATAAGGAGTCATGGAAGCAAGGCTCAGGTGCTCCTGTGCATAGAGAACTGCCCTGAGCAAGCGCCCTTGTGCAACTCACCTATCTGCTCACTCAGGTTAATGCCACAAGCCCACTCAGAGCACTTAGTGGCAGGTGCAGTGGGTGGGGCACCAGCCTACCTGCTTGAACTGTTGACATAATTTGGGAAATTATAAATGCACTATTCCCACCATCATTTTTCTCACATGTTTTGGAAGTTTTGATTTCAGTCCCTGCTTATTCAGTTAATATTATTTTCTTCTTGGGACTCTGAGGGACTTGAAGACTAGACAGTTATAGTTATTGTTTTCCTCATTTACCAGGCTCATAAAATAAACTCAATACAGAGGGGAAATGCATAAAAATTTGAGAGATATTGAAAGACTATTTGATAATGCAAACTAGAATGGAAAGTTCAATTAGGTACAAGACTTTGGACTTACCAACCTTGATTAGATAATGGAGCATTTTCCCTGTATTTCTCAAATGTAAATGCAGTATACATTGATGTATTTATTACTTGTATATAGTGAACTTACTTATTGTATAGTATTTCTTATGTTAGTTGTCTTCCTTTTTGTGTTAGACAATGAAGGGGAATTGTGGTGATATATTATTTATGATTTAATAAAATCTCTGGAGACCAAAACGCAAAGCTATTCACAGCCTTAGAGCCTGGGATTCCAGCAGTCTTATTAAGTAGCCATAGAAACCAGAAAATGTTGGCACACAACTTTATTCCCAGAGTCAAGAGACAGGGGTAGATGGATCTCTTCTCAATCCAAGGCTATGCTGGGCTACATTAGAATGATACAATCTACTGAATAACAGGTCATGCCTTTAATCCCATCACTTGAGGTCACATGCCTTTAATCTCAACACTAGGGAGGTGGAGACAGGAGGGACAAAGTTGGCAGAGAAAGGAACATAAGGAGGGAAGAGAAAGGATCTTAGATCACTTGCCTCTGAGGATTCAGGGAAGTATAATCCCTGGAGATGGGATTGCCATTTCACCTTGACAGAGGTAAGATTTACCTCTGCTTTGGCTGCTTTGATTTTCTGAACTTCAGCTTGAACTCCAGTGTCTTTCTCTGAGTTTTGTGTTACATTTGAATAAGGGTTTATGTATCTTGTCTCTAGGTTTTAGTTATTCTCTGTATTTTGTCAATTTAACATTGCTGTGATAGCTTTTTCCTGTCTATTTCTCTTTGTTATGCTTTCTTCTTTTTGTTCTAGAGCTTTCATGTGTGCGGTAACATTGCTAGTATGAAGTTTCTTAATTTTTTCTACATAGGTACTCAGTGCTATGTCGTTTCTGCAGATTACCACTCTTGCTGTACTCCCTAAATTGAGTATGTTCTATATACATTTTCATTGATTTTAGAAAGTCTTTAAGTTGCTTCTTTCTTTCCTGCCTAATTATTTCAGTAGAGAAATATTCACTTTCCATGATTTTGTAATCTTACATTAATTTTTATAAAGCATATACAACTGTATTTGTGTTCTGATAGGAATTAGGTAGTTATTTCTATTTTAGTGTATCTATTGAGATTTGTATTTGTGTCAAGGATGTCATCAACATTGGAGACAATTCCATTTTGCTCTTAGGAGATGATGTATTCTTTACTGGAATTTTTTTATTATATGATGGGATTATTTGGTTTATACAGTTCATTATCTATAATATTTAAATTTAAATTTGTCTGGAAGACCTGTCCATTAGTCAGAGTGGATTATTGAAGTCTACCATGATCAATCTCTGTGAGAGTCAAAGTGTGATTTAAGTTTTTATGTGTTTGTTTTGTAAAATGTGAGTCCTTGTATTTGGGAATGCAGATTTCAAGAATTGAAATGTCATATTGGTAGTGCTTTCCTTTGAAGAGTAAGGAATGGTCCTCTTCATCTTACTTGATTAATTTTTGTTTGAAATCAATTTTTCATGACTATATCTCCTTATCTTAGTTCCTTTTCCTTGAAATTTGTTTTTCTTTCCTGTTCCTGCGGTGATATACATCCTTTATATTGAAGTGAGTTTCTTGTATATAATGGAAGGATGCATATTGTTTTGGATTCCATAATGTTATTCTCTGTCTGTTGCATGGGGAGCTGATGCCATTGGTATTGAAATTTCAGGAATAATGTCTATTAATAAATGTTATGTGTTGTTGTTGTTTGTGATGATGACAGTGGTGATCTGTGTATGAGTGTATGTGTTTCCCTGTTTTTGGTTTTCACATTGTCAGGTTATTAATTTCAAATATTTTCCTATGTGAAGTTGACTGCCTTGGTTTGGATTTTTCCTTCTACTACCATATAAAGGGCTGGATTTTTGCATAGATATTGTTTAAATTTGACTTTATCGTGGAATGTCTTCAGTCCCAGCTTGAATTTTTAAATTTGGCAAAGGATGGCAAAGCCCCACAGTATTTATGACATTAATGCTGCCTGAGCCTTCTGAGTCACTGGATTAGAGGCATGTGACATTCTTCCTGCTTGATATGTTTATGTGTATCTTTTAAATAAATATGCTTCTTTGTCTGAATACATTGACATACATAAGATGCTTGCCTGGTCCTCACATTATTCAAATGCTGATCTTACAATGCATGAGTTTGTTATAATGGATAGTTGTGGTCCCCAATGTAAGTTGTGACATTTGAGCTCACTTATATACAAGTGCAGCAAGACCTAACTTCTGAGCATTTCTCCTGGTTTGTGTTGATTATTTATGATCAACATTCACATTGCTAGTGTCTTCATCTGTCTATGTTTATGCCTAAATGCATAGTTCCTTCAGTAATGTTTATTAAAATTACATTCAAAACTGTAGCACTTCAGGTTTCTTGAAGTTGGTAACAGAACTGGGGTGAATGCATATCTTCTTATATGAACTTCAGAAAAAAATACACCTCTCAGTTCTTCCTGTCTTTATTGTTAATTCCATTTATGTTTGTATGGGAGACAGGTTCTTAATATTTCCCTCTTGCTGTCCTATATGTGATTTGGCAGAATAGGTGAGCCTTCACCTGATATGCAGATATACCTATCTCTTTCCTTCTGAGTGTTAGGACTAAAGTAATGACTCAATATACCCAGATTGCTTAACAGTTCATTGTAAGGAATTATTCACACAATTTCTCTGATGTAGATTCAGTCTATTGATCTGTTTGCATGTCTCTCTGTGTCTGTTAATAGGTATTTCTCTTGCGATATGATATACCATTCTGAGCATTCAGAAATAATAGAGGTTAAACCCCATCAGGCTCCTTTTTAAGAGATGTAAATATAAACCTGTGTCATAGAGTAAGTACAGGAAATTGCATCATTATATGAGTATATTGTGGAAGAAGTATACATTTACATTGTTGTCTTTATCATGCTTTTTTGTTTTATACATATATGGCATATTGTAGTATGAAGTAACCTATCAAGATTTGCAGATCAACTTCACTCAGGAAGAGTGGTCTTTGCTAGATCCTTTACAGAAGAATCTTTACAAAGATGTGATGCTGGAGACCTATGTGAACCTCAAGGCTACAGGCAATTCTGTGTATTTTCTTTCACTCTTCATAATAAGGAAACAACTCTTTCTTGGTTATTGATGATCTTTTGTAATTTTGAGTGAGAATGAAGAAGACCAAGGTAATAAATCAGTGATGCTTCTAAGGATCACTGAAGACAGTTAAATTTCAAGCAATTTTCAATAACATACCATGCATTTTTGGTGCTATATTTTAAGCTACAGATGGGAAGATGATAATATCAAAGAACATCACCAACGTTTTCGAAGGAATGCAAGGTAATTTTCATGTTTTTGCTGATATAAATTTGCCTCTGGAGATACTTTAATGTATATGGAAGATGCAAAGAAAAGCAGCAGTGTACATAATCACATCATAAAGTGCAGTGACTGTCATTAAATTGTCATGAGATCATAATCCTTATCAGGTAGAAACTGCATTATGTTTGCAAGTCTTCCTTTAGGAAGGAAGAGAAGATATGACTGCCTTAACACCATTTGAGTCATAGCTCCATCAGAAGTGTGCTGATGAGAATTGCAAATCCATGTAGTTTCATACCACTCATACTACAGAAGGTATACACCTTGAAAAGGTGTTAAGTATATTTTCAACACATTGTCATCAGCAAGTATTTCATAGTAAAGCTATTGTTACTCATATAGATATTCTGATTTTGCTAAGTACAGTCAGATAGCTAGTTTGAATCATGAGATTTTGCTAAGTACAGTCAGATACATAGTTTGAATCATAATTTTTGTTGGGGGTGAAAATGTACATCCTTAGTCCCTGTACCTAATGTCCATGAAGAACACAAAGACAAAATCCATTATTTCTTACTGTTCCTTTAGTAGGTATGTCTTATGGCACTCAAAATACAAACCATATGAATACAGGGACATGAAAAGGAGCAATGAACTTCTCTACATTTCAGAACAATTAGAAGATATGTAGTACACTGTGTGAGCAGAATTGTTGAGCATGATTTTAATTTACAAGTGCTTGCTTTTCCAGCTTCATTTTTATACTGCAGAAAAGCTCTACGTGTACAAGCAATGTGGAAATATTTACCATTATCTTGGTTCATTTTGTAGATGTAGTTTGAGTCACAATATACAAAAATTTATCAATGCAAAAGTGCCATAAATATATGAATTGTTTTTGTTCTCCATAATTATGAAAAAATCTCATAGAGAAAAATATGCGATAATTGTAAACCAGGCAATAATGTTTCTTAGCATGAGAATCTTCAAATATGGAAAACAATCCTTAATGAAGGGGATTACCATGAATGTAAACAAAGTGAAATGAGGTTAATACATGATTAGTTTTTAAAGTTAGACAGAATTGTAAAATTAATTCATAGTTGTAAATATTTATGTTTAAAAATTTTTTTAATCATGAGTTCATTTTATATTCCAACCCCAGTTCTCTCTCCCACCCCTCCTCTTTCCCCCTTGCATCCTCCCACCCCTCTTTCCCCCTAGTATATCACCAGTCCACTCCCCATCAGAGGTCATGAATATGATAAAGCTTCTAAATGTATCAATTATCCTTACAGGCATGAAAGAAGTTCAAAGGAGAGAAGCCTTCTGCATATATTCAATGTTGTAAATACTTTGTATATGACAATCAGCTTCCAACTCATGAAAGAACGCAATCAGGAGAGAAACTACATGAATGTAATCAATGTGGTAAAGCCTACCTATGTCACAGTCATCTTCAAGTGCATCAAAACACACATGCCAGAGAGAAAAATTATGAATGTCATCAGTGTGGTAAAGCCTTTGCTTGTCAGAGTAATCTTCAAAGACATAGAAGAGCACACACTAGAGAAAAACCCTATGTATGTATCCAGTGTGGTAAAACCTTTGCTTGGCAAAGTTATCTTCAAGTGCATAAAAGAAGTCATACTGGAGAGAAACCCTATGAGTGTACTCAGTATGGTAAAGCCTTTGCTCAGCACAATCATCTTCAAGTTCATAAAAGAAGTCATACTGGAGAGAATCCTTATGAATGTGATCACTGTGGTAAAGCCTTTGCTCAGCACAGTGATCTTCGAGTGCATAAAAGAACTCATACGGGAGAGAAGCCCTATGAATGTACTCAGTGTGTTAAAGCCTTTGCTAGACACAGTCATCTTAAAAGACATAAAAGAACACATACTGGAGAGAAGCCCTATGAATGTCATCAGTGTGGTAAAGTCTTTGTTCATCACAGTCATCTTAAAAGACACAAAAGAACACACACTGGAGAGAAACCCTATGTATGTATCCAGTGTGGTAAGGCCTTTGATTGGCAAAGCCATCTTCAAGTTCATAGAAGAACATACACTGGAGAGAAACCCTATGAATGTACTCAGTGTGGTAAAGCCTTTGCTCATCACAGTCATCTTCAAGTACATAAAAGAACACATACTGCATGAAACCCTATGAATATAATCAGTGTGGTAGAGCTTTTGCATGCTCCAGGAATCTCCAAAATCATAAAAGAACCCATCCTGGAGAGAAACCCTACATATGTCCTCATTGTGGTTAAATCTTTGCTCAGCACAGTAGACTTCAAATACATAAAAGAAAACATACTGCAGTAAAAATCTATTGATGGCAGAATTCTGATATTTCTGAGTAATAAAATTCCTGAGTCATGTATGAGGCTAAATCTGAAAGATCAGAGAAATAGTGCAAACAAACACGAGTTCTTACTTCTACAAATCCTCGGAACAAATGGGGTATACTGTGACTATAATCCTCACACTGAATGCCTTCTCTTTTAAACTTTAGACTTATTCCTGAATTTCTGCCTCTTTGCTCCATACATTCTCTCTTCACTCAGTCACATTCAACCCTGTCTCCACTCCCCTAGTGCTGGGATTAACTTGTGGCTATCACCACTTGGCTCTGCTTCTCTTTTAGATTGATTGCATCATAGCATGGTCTGAAACTCACAGACCCCATCTGCCTCTGTCTCCCAAGTGTTTGTATTTAAATTGCCATCAGTGCATGGCCTGTATGTGTCTCTAGAATGACTAGCTCTCATTTTCAGGAAAACTTTCTTTGTTAAATCAAATCAAAACATCCCCACACACTATGAATGTAGTAAGACTGATAAAGTCTTTGCAAGTCATAGTCATCTCCAAACACATAAAATAACACATGCTGGATAGAAACCCTATGAATACAGTCAATGTGTAAATCCTTTTGTATCTATCAAAATCTTGAGAAAAAATGAAAATGCAGTGAAACCCTATGAATATTGTCAGGGTGCTAATGTTTTGTATTTTATAGATGTAAATATTTGTGTGCAATCAATCTGTTGAAGCCTTTGCAAATTGCAATTGTAATGAGTATGAAAAGAAGGAAGTACATTTATTTTAAAAGATTTGGTATACTCATTATCCAACACACCACCCTATTTATTCTGTAGAGAAAAGTAACTGTGACAACAGTTTTTACAAGCAATATGATGTCTGTTTACATGTTTGTACCAGTAATCTCATGGAGAAAACAATTTTATGAAGCCCTGAGCAAATGGACCACTCAAGGAATACCTGCCACCTGGACCCTGAAACAAGAGGCACTGAAATAGAAACACTATGACCATTAAGCAAGACCCTCAATAAATCACCCTGACCTTGAATCCCTAGCCAAAGAAATACACTTTTTAACTGAAACCGGGGTCAATGTAAGAAACACCTCTTCTCTGAAACAAGAGTCAAAGTTTACAAAAGAGCCAGTGAAAGAAAGACTCTCTCCTTAAAGCAGAGCCAAAGAAACTCACTCTATCCTTGACCAATTATGCATTAACCTAAGAAATCCCTGAGCTCAAAACCAACCAGTCCCTGAGCAGAAAATCCAGGCATTTTCTGAGCATGTTCCAGCTCAGGGATTGAAATGCAACCAATCCCAGCTAGAAATTTTCTCCCTGGAAAAACTGTCCCTAAGAAGCCATTTATAAGCTCTGTGGCTTTTCAGTTGGCAGTTGCTGTCACATCACGTCCAGTAGAATCTGTGTTACAAGTTCCACAGTCTGCAGTGATAACGTCAAAATAGGGAGATCTGGAACTGGATGTTAAACTCTCTGCTGGAGAAAAACATGGGCCCTTGCTCTCATGGCAATTTCTGTTTATTCTATTTCTTTTTCATATTAAATGTTCCTAAAAGACTGTGTTGACATTTTAAAAAAGAAATAGTCAAGAAACCATATCTTGAGTTGGGATAACTAGCCATGGCATCATCTCTATAAAAATGAGTGCTTTCCCAATCATTCATGTCATTCACATAAGTTCAAATAGCAAAAAAAAATCCATGAATATAATTTCATATGGCTGCACAGTTGTTACAGTGAGTGAGTTGCCTTGTGTATTTATTTAAATTAGCAATGAGCTTCCTTCACATTGTAAAGAAGGTTTTTAATAAAAATGAGTTAAAATAGCTCCACATTTTAAATAAACTTCTTTCAAGAACTACGTAGTTGATGTTAAACAGTAACTGACCATAAAAATTCAGTAACTTGATGTAAGAAATTTGTGGTTATCCTTAACTATAGACAATTTTGTGGATTGGTTAACCCTAGATGATCTTATGTTTGGGATTTCTGCATTACTGTGCCAAGTAACAACAATGTCATCTGTTTAGGTTTGGTTCAAAGAACATCCCCTTACATTGAATCTTTTTTAAAAATCATGCTTGAGAACTGCAAAATAAACTCAGATTCAATCTGCCTCTGTGTTTGTTTGTCACCACAAAATACTTACCCACCTTATTTGAGGACCCTCAACCCATTGAATACCCATACTTAGCTAATGTTAGTCCATGGCAGCTGGAGCCCTCAACGTGGGGCTCAAAGTAGATACACTTTCTCTTCCCATTTCTCTTTTTTTCCTAAAAATACATTTCCAGGTTATGATATGACCTCTCCAGAGTGCTGCACATTCTTCGATAGAGAAGATGGTGAGAAAGTAAGCATCACATGGCATTAACAGTCCAAGAACAGAGGCCTGTTCCTGGAAGTACTGAGCCATATGTTAAAAAGAAGAGGTAGTAAATCCTCATAGAATCATTTGGCCACATTGTATGATTTTTGTCCTGAATGTCAGTCCATGGTTCCCAGAGGAAGAAAGCCTGTCTTTAGAAGAGTGTAAGAAGTAGAACAAAAGATGAGGAAATTTTATGAATTCCCTGGCCCTAAATAGGTCCCAGTTCAGGCATTTTCATTATGGGTCCATGTTGGGGACTGCTAAGAACCTTGAATAAATTGGAGTCTGTCAGCCATTTCTTGGCCTTCTGCCTTCGTGGCTGCAGGCACACATGCCCTTGAAACAAAGAAAATAGCTAACCACGAAAGTTAAATTTACGTAGGGCAGCCCAACCACCTAGCCAGGGGTAAGTAACCCTTATAGAAAAATTGCCTTTGTTAACATAAGGTTAATGTGTTCCTTCGGATTTCCTGCACCTGGCTTACGCTGACAAGCATTTGCAGAATGCAACTGACAGAAAATTACAGCTTTGTCTTTACCTTATTTGGTATATATTTGAGTTGAGACTTGATTGACATGCTTGTACCGCCCCCTGAGTTGCTCTACCTATAAAAGCTATTCACCCACAAGAACAAATGCTCTTGATCAGCAAAAGTTGTCCTGAGCCTGTTTCTCTTAACCTCTTGAAGTTTGCTTTTTAGATCGGATCTGCTCGTGATGACCCACCAAATTCGTAGCGACCCTCATCACTTCATTCCCGCAGGTCAGAGGTCCCCTCCGGGGGTCGCAGTTCCAAATTAGAGACTTCCTTTCAGAAAAAAAAATAACAGAAATGGAAATCTTGGCAGAAGAAGAACCTTCAGGGTGAGGTGATTCATCTGAGGACAGAAACTAACTCAAGTAACACTTCCTCATCTATAGCTAATCTCAAGGCATGTTCGAATGAATGATGGGGAACAATAGGCACTGGATGATGAAGTAGATGAAAATGATGTTGACAGTTTTTATGATAAAAATCCTTATGAGACAGAAACATGGTAGTTTTGCCTGAGCCACTGTTAATTTTCAAAGGCCATTTCAAAGATATTACAAGGTCCCCCAAAAGCCCTAATATCTGGAAGCCAGAGAGTCCCGCTTCATGCAGTGACAGGGATGGAATGTGAAAGAGCTTAGTTTGGACAATGTTCTCAAACAATATCAAGGAAAGAAGGCTGTTTGAGGGAAGGCCATGCAGGAAGAGCATGTGGAGACAGTGGATTTGTGATACTAATTTGCTTGAAGGGGCAACCCCGAAATCAGTGAAAAGAGATCAAGCTCTCTTCTCTGCATCCTGGTAGCAATAGGAATCTCCTATTCCTCAGCATCTGAGAGATCATTGTGCAGAGATTAAAGGTAGGGTTTGGATGAAACTAGACCCATGTTTTGTGACTTCTTGTCATATCCTCTATAGCTAAGTGTCAGAGGCTGTCCAGTGAGTCAAACCACATCATGAGAACATCAGTCAGGGATGGCTGATGACTGATGAGAGCCACAAGAAGTTCACTATCTAATGAGGTCCTTCCTTTTCTTGAATTTCATATGAAACCAGATGACTGGGGGTCCCAGTTGAGACAATGGAAATTACATGGAAGTCACTTGATGTTACACAGGCCACCATCTTGAACACCAGATAAATAATCTCAATGGCTGGAAGCCTCCTTTTTCTTTCATCATCCCTACAACAAAGCTCATGCCACTCCTAACTGTGTGGTATCTAGACAATGATCAGAGTGTGCAGTCATCTACTCCCTAATTACTGGTTATCAGTCTCATTCTCTCTCCATCACAGACAAGTTTCATGGTCTCCCTGTGCATATCTAACATCAGGAAGCTGCCTGGGATTTCATATGAATCTGAGGGGTCCCCAAACATCCAACACTCAGGAGTTTTTCAGCCCCTTCCCCTGACTCCTTCTTGTGAGTGCTGAGCTCCATGGTCAGAGGAATGACCTAAGCCCCGGGCTGGCTGTTGATCTGCAGTGGTTCCAGTAAGTAATGTTTTATCAAGGTTCTCTGTGCATCCCTAATATTTGGAAGTTGACTGGGCTCTCATATGTGTCTGCGGGTTCAGCGAAGATCTAGCTCTGTGCGCTGAAACTGAGGAATCCTTCAACCACATTCTCCTGGCTTCTCATGTGCTAAGATCCTCATAAAAAGGAGTTTTTCCCTAATGCTCAGACTGGGATGTTAAGCTCTGGAGTGGCTCCAGTATGCAAAGTTGGTCAAGGTTCTTCCTTATGTCCGTTGTTCCTTGAAGTTTCCATGGCAGAGCTTACATCTAAGGATAACTCCCACTACACAAATCCCAGTAGTGACTGCTTTCTCTGATATGTCTAGTGAAAACCTGCAGCAGATCAAGGGCCTACACATCACCATTGGCCAATTTGATCTCAGGGGTAGCAGATCTCCTGACTCCGTATGTGTCAATGTCACTCTTGAAAAGTAACTTAAAATTTGATGAGGCTTCAGTAAAGGTCTCCTGCCAACTTCTTGGGCTCTGGAGCCAGCAGTATTCTTTTTTTGTTTTTTTTTTTTTTGAGACAGGGTTTCTCTGTAGCTTTGGAGGCTGTCCTGGAGTCCTGGAACTAGCTCTTGAAGACCAGGCTGGCCTCGAACTCACAGAGATCCACCTGCCTCTGCCTCCCAAGCCTGCAGTCTTCTAAAAAGTCACAATGAGGAGAAAGCCTGCTGGGAACAGGGAGAGTGGGGAGGAGGAAGAATAAGAGGGTATGAGGTAGAGAAGGTTAGACAGTTTTCTCCAGGACATCTCCAAGGAGATGCACACTTCACACAAACCAGGTCTTGCCCTGTAAAGTGCAGACCCAGAAAGTGCAACACATTTCTCAGGGCCCCTGGTAATCATTCTATCCCAGCCCAAATTAGGGGAACTCATGTCAGACAATGGAAAACCTTGTCAAGTTTCTCCTTTACCTGGGTGAGCATCTACCACATGTAATCAGTAGTCTTAGTGGCGGCATGAAGAGCTTTCCAGGGATGAAAATGGTAACTACTACTGGTTCTTCCCCAGACAATGGGAGATGATATATAGCGAAAATGAGAATTTCAGGAGCCAGGGATTGAGAGACACCCAGACACACACTATTTATTTATTTGATAAGGGAAACATTTCCTTTGCACTGGGACTAGAGATGGGACCTGTATGTATTTGGCCATCTTGTAAGCTGCTTTGGTGACTTAGTGGGAGCAGGAAGCAGTCCCTGGCATTTCGGAAGTCACTACTCATGTCGACTGTGATTTTATGCTTCCCTACTTTTAATTCTCTGGCTGATTCACCAATTATTTTGAATGGTCTGACTGGAGACAGATTCACTATCTTGATAACCTTGAAGAGACTAAGGATAATGACAAATTCCCAGCCTAATAAAAGCTGTACTGTGTTTTGATTGTTGTATTTCCCTGTGCAGTTCAATATTTATTCTGCTGTGATGAACAGACAGCTTTCTTAGACAGGCCACTTGGACACCAGCTGGTTCACTTGCCTTTGGAAGTTCTTGCTACCTCACTTCAGTGCCATGGTTTCTAGAATGCCTCAAGTCAACTCATGTTTTCTTATGCACAAGTATACTTTAAGTACTATGTCCCCATTGGGGCCCCATTAGACCCTTACTTCTCTATGTTCAGACTCATGGACATATGTGCCTGTGCATTCATGTGCAACACAAGACTGTGGGTGATTTCTGATAGACTAATAAGAACAATCATATTGATCTCACTTATTGGTGGCACCAAATAGTGATGAAAGTAAATAACTTTTGTATTGAGACCCATCAAAATTTCTGTTATTCTGACTTTTATGTGTAGACCATAATTAACGGGTATGCATTTAAAAAATACTATCCTACATTATCAATATAGACACTACAGAACTTAAAATGGGTTAAATATTATACAATTTATCTGTAGAAGTCAGTACTCACATCCTTGGCCCCAGAACTTTATTAAAAATTTGGTATAGTGCATAGAAACCAAGTAGATCAGTGCACTGACTGAGGAATGACATTACATGAAAGGGGTTGAAGGTATGGTCCAGTAGTGCTGTACAAAACTATGCAAGACACTGCCAGGTTGAAGGCAGACAATTGGTGGGCTTCAGGACAAAAGTATGGGGGTTGTTGATAATTGTACAGGTACCTCTCATAGAATCCAGCCAGGACTCCAACTATTAATTTATTTGACAGAAATGCATGGACTGTTGCCAGCAGATTCCCAATTGGGCACTCAGGTCAGTCAGAGAAATAAGACACATTACCAGTGAACTGATGCTTGCCAGGGAATGTGAGTAGAAAAAAATCATTGACAATCAAAGGGCAGGGATCTTCAATTACTTGAAACACTATGCATGGTAATGTGCTATATAAATGTCTATAGATCTCAATCCTGAGCCAACCAAGAGTGAATCCCCTCCAGTGAACAAGTAAAAGACAGCCAATAGGTAAGTGTATCATTAAAACTAGAGTGACTAAACCCACCAGACTCCAAGAATGGAGATAGCAAAAACTGCGTCATGTAGGATGCACAGAACAATGTCAATCTATTCTATTGGATTTCTAAAAATAGTTGCACATTTGCTGTTGCTGCTGGTGTGTGTGTGTGTGTGTGTGTGTGTGTGTGTGTGTGTGTGTTAGAGGACAGTTTGCAGGAGTCAATATCTTCTTATACCATGTGTGTCCTGACCCTCATCAAATTTTCATGTTTTAGGAGTAACCACCACTATTGTACTGAGCCATCTTTTTTTTGGGGGGGCCCAGACAGGGTTTCTATGTGACTTTGGAGGATGTTATTTGTTCAGAAACTAGGTCTTGTAGAGAAGGCTTGTCTCAAATTCACAGGGATCCACATGACTCTGCCTCCCAAGTGCTGGGATTAAAGTCATTTGCCGCCACCACCCACTGCTAATGGAACCATCTTACCTGGGCAAAATGTTTATTTCTCATTTGCAATTTAACCCAGAATATTCTGTATACCTCAGAAAAGGAGAGCAATAAAAAACAGCAAGAGAGGGAGAAAGGCCTCAAAATCAAATTATGTTCTTTTTTTCCGTTTGGTGATTTGAGACTTCCTATTTCTATATATTCCAGCCTGGCCTGGAACACAAGACATGGCCTAAATTGACTTCAGAGTGCAGTCATTTTGCACTAGCCTCACAAGTCCTAGAAGACACACCCCACCATGCCCAAAACTCAAATGTGTTACTATAATGTGTATTTCAAAGCAGAGAGCAGAGTCTTTGTATGAAGAAATCTTCAAAGAAATAAAGGAAATGCAGTCAGTGTGTTGTCTCGGTGAGTAAAGGCACTCGTCAAGAATTTGGTGACCTGAGTTCAATCCCCAGAACTCACATGTTAAGATAAAATTGGTCTATTGATCTCTGGAAATTGACCTTTCTTTTAAACATACATATATGTAAAACAGATGTGATAAGAGTATTGCAGTACATATAACACAAAAATAAATAAAATGTAATAAAAACAAGCAACAAAGTAGAATCAACACAAAAAACATGGACAGATTTGTTTTAAATTAATCCCAATCTACCAAACAATCCAACAAATTTCATAAATGAGTTGAGAATATACCTGGCTAACTTAAGATGTTTGGGAAAGCCTGTGCCTATGCGGAAAAAGCAAGGATGCAAGGCAGACTTCACAGGAGGAGAGTTAAAGGTTAAGCGAATATAACCCAGGGAGTTACACAGACACATTTATTAGAAAATAACCTTTGTCCACTGTAATCATCTGGCTGAATGAGAGGAAGCAATCATTATAGGTTCATATTTAGACACTGTACATGCAAAACCATAGCAAAAAGCTTGTTTTCAAAATTGCTCATGACTTATAAAACAACTAGGGTAAGACAAGCTGCTTTAGGTATACACTAATTCTTCAAAAAATCAGTTACCTTGCATTTGGTTTGGAAAAGTTTTACTGTCCTCATTCTGATGCAGAATTACAGTCTATCATCTGACATAGGAAACAAAATGGTGCCTTGGTGATTCTAACAGGCATCCTTTTCTATATAAAGAGACTAAGATCCTATTAGTAGTCAAGACTATGTTCTACAAAGTTAAACATCAGAAACCTTCAAATGAATGTCTCCAGTTTTGGCAGAATTGCTCTCTGTGCCTACTCCATTTCCTATTATTGACAAAGGACAGAACTGGGGTGCACAGGATAAGTGCTGGCCAGTGATGTTCTATGCTTAATTTTCATTAGAATCTTGTTATTCTTGTTTAAGGGACCATGATATGTATTTGTAGGTATGTCTTTTTGTCATGTTTGGTCAGTGGTGTGATCTATGTTGCTCATTTTTTTGTCATATAAATTTATTGTTTATGATCTGGAAAATGGTTGATCACCATATTTTTTTCAGAAAATTGACTATATTATATGTGCCATGACTTTTTTTTGGTTGTTCAGTGTCTGTTGATAGATAGTATTAATTTTCTCTTCTTGATCTTAGAGGATTGCTTATTCTCATTTCTTGATATATCTGTATTTTCATGCTAACTTCATATTTGTTTTTTTTCTGTCAAGTAGTTGATATGGTTATTATGGTCTCTTGTGTTTTTAAAATCTTCTCCTTTATTATTGTCTCTGTCATTATCAGCTTCAGCTGTGCTGTCAATTTAATGTGGAGTAGAAATATATGAAGGAACATCAATTGAGGCTTTCCAAGATCAGAATCAGTAGTTACTTTTTGAGTTATCACCTTGATTCTGATTGATGTGGGAAGGCTCTTCCACTGTGTTTGGTAACCCTACACACAGTGGGCTTGAAATGGAGAAAAGAGCCAGCTGAGCACAACATAGTGACCAAGCAAGAGGGAAAGCCAGTAAACAATGTTTCTTTGGGGCTTTTGCCTTCAGTTTCTTGCTTGATTTTCTATTCTAAGCTCCCACAATTATGGATTGTGATCTGGCAATATCACCAAAATAAACTGAGAATTTGATTAGAGAATTTAATCACAGCCAGAAACAAGAGTTTCCTCAACATGTGGTAGTCTTGTTGCTGGGTAGAATGTGAGAATATTGTCTTTTGGAGGAATGTGGAGAACATGGAAGATATTAGTACTTCAGATGGCAAAAGTCAACAAAGCTGCTCACAGAGCTTAATAAACTGTTCTCGTAGGACTAGGAATATTGGAGTGTTGAAAGAAATACAAACAAACAAGCCTGAGGTCACAGGATTTCAGTGGGAAATAGCCCCCATGAAAAGCTTAGCTAGAGGTCATTTGAATACAATGTTTTCCTCAAATATTCTTTTCTCCATTCCCTGAGAAATTGATTGAGGCAGAATTAAAAGGTAATTGTCTGATTTCATGGTCAAAGTATTATTTCTACTGGGTGTATATTACTGATGGAAAAGAAGGAAATGGGACTGAAAGAAATGAATAGTCAGTTTCATAGAGGAAAACAGCACTAGGTGGTTTCAAATGGCAGTCCTGTGATGAAGCAGAGGCAGGAAATTTTAAGAAGTTTGGCACCATTAAAGAGAAGGTCTTTCTCAACTTTTGAAACACAGGAAGATACCCTAAGGGTAAGAATGCATCCTTCTAAGCTTTTGATTTAATGGAGGGGTAGGTTACTTGATTCCTACTCTGAAGAAGCAACTTCATACACAACTTCCTGCAACACTGGTCTAATTGTGGTAGTGTCCATGGCATCCTAGAAGCCAATTTGGGGGGATAGCCAATGTAGTAATGGTTCTGGAAACAAGAAAGATGTAAAATTTATAGGTCATAGATTCTTCTTCTGTGGTTTCAGGTGAGCATTGTTGCACCCCTGTTATGTTTGGCAGAGTCTGAAATCCAGTGAGCATACTGTGAGAGTTCATCACATGAAGCTGTGAGGATGAAGCCAGTGTTGTATTTGAAATGATGGGATGTTGAGATACCCAAGCTATGAGACATCTGCCATGGAGAGCTACAAACAGGAAGTAAAAGTAGCAAAGTTGAAACATGTGTGAAAATTTTCAGGGATAGAGCAGTTTAAGCCCTTTGAGGAATGAAGCATCACCTGCCTGAGACAGAGATACAGAGTTTGTTGTTTGCCCTGCATTATTTTAGTCTTGCCTTGGTCCATGCATTATACTCATTTGGTTAAACTTGCCTCTCTATTTCCTGTTCAAGTACCTAGATTTTCTCTTCCAGAATTCCTTCAGCTTGTTTTCCTTTACATTGTTTCTATTTCCATTTAAATGTCTTGAAGAGATTATTTCATTTCTATCAACAGTTTAAAAATCTTTAAGGGATTTCTAAATCTCCAATTTTATCCTTTCTCTCCTTTCTTTAAGGAATTCATTCACTTCCTCTTTAAGGATATTGATTTTTTTTTGTTTGATCGTTTGTTTGTTTTTTGAGACAAGGTTTCTTGGTGGCTTTGGAGGCTGTCCTGGAACTAGGTCTTGTAGACCAGGCTGGTCACAAACTCACAGAGATCTGCCTGCCTCTGCCTCCCAGGACTTTGATGTTTATAAAGTTGTTTTTAAGTTAATGGTACTTCAAGTGTGTTGGACTATTCATGGCTTGCTGCAGCAATAAGATAGGTGATATCTCGCAGTATTTCTTTGTTCTTCTGTTGTTGGCTGTGTTCTTTTGCTGCTGTTCAGTTATCTGGGTTTGATGTGATTGAATGTCTAGGTGCTAATTTCTCGGTTTGTCTTTGTTCAATAGATGTTATGTTACTGTGTTTCTAATTGCTCTCTGTTTTTCCATTCCTTCCAGTACCTGCTAATCCCCCTTCTCCCAGATACATTGGTACTATATTCTTTCAGAAAAGAATAGGCCTTCCAGGGATATCAACCAAACCAAACACAGCCTAACATCGCATAATTACAACTAGGCACAAACCCTCAGGTGAAGTGTGAGCAAGGTAGCCCAACAGAAGGAAAAGAGTCCCAAGGACAGGCAAAAGAGTCAGAGACCTCATGATTTCTACAGTTAGGAGGCCCATCACATTCCAAGCTAAGCAACCATAGCAGGTTTGCAGAGGACCTGTCTTTTATGATGTCTAATTAACTTTCTAAAAGCCCAGAGTCAAATATAGGGGCAAATGCTGAGAAATCAGAGAGACAAAGGAGCAAACAACAAGCATACCTTACCTCCCCAACTTCCCAGTCAAAAAGAGACTGAGGCCCTGTTTCTTCCTGCCTTGCCTGCCTTGTTACTTTATCTCTGACCAAATATATCACTTCCTGTACAGAACTCCAGACCTCTCTTAGTAACAAGTACCTACTTTTACCCTCTGACTCCAAGCAAGTTTTATTTGTTAGTGCACAAACAAAATATCAACCCCTTTGGTGAATAATAAAAAAGAATGTTATTATTAAAATCACAAAAATGGAGCCAATGACTACAGAAAATATATACAACATATATGGGCATTAAATGCATCAACAATGTCTAGCCTATAGCAACTGACAAATTCAGAGAACATACCCTGTGTCTATCCTTTCATAGTTAGTTCAAACCTTTGTATCTAATTCACTTTCTATTCTAACATACATTACCAACCAACCCCAAATTGCCTTTTGATCTCTCTACAGCTCTTTAGTGGGATTCTTTTCTGAAACTGGTAGCAAGGAAATCTGTAACAACACAAATACAGAGTCTCCCACTCCAAGAGAGACTGGAGAAGGAAATAATATTACCTCAGAAACCAGAACGTACAAGCAAGTGATTTCCAAAAACATTTGAGAAATGATAGAAAGAGCTTGCTGCCTGGACTGTCACCCAAGATTACTCTGCAATGTTGGGGCATCAACTTTGGCCTATAGGCTTAGCATAGCTAACAGAGTTTTCTGTTAAGCAGGATATTCTGAAGGGCTGTCTGTACTGCCTTGCCTAGGCAAAGTTTAGCAGTTCTTTTGTGCCCTCCCTGTCAAATTGTTCAGTGAAACATCAGCAAATGAGGCATGTGTACTTTCTGCCCAGTGGTTTACTTTTGCCACAAATAAATTAAAATTCATGTGGAGTTTTTTTGACATCCACCATCTATCCCAATGTAGATTTGTGCTGCCAAGGACAGGCATGTTACATTGTCATAAGAAAAGGAAGAACCTATGTCATTAAAACATCTTGAATGTCATTTGCTGTAGATCTCTGTATTGTTTGAAGATGACCTGTCTATCTAAAATATTTCTCTGTCTGACATTGACAACATACCTAATGTAAGAAATTTGATTTCGCTGGGCAGTGGTGGTGCACGCCTTTAATCCCAGCACTTGGGAAGCAGAGGAAGTCAGGTCTCTGTGAGTTCGAGGCCAGCCTGGTCTACAGAGAGAATTCCAGGACAGCCTCCAAAGCCGCAGAGAAACCCTGTCTTGAAAAACCAAAAAAAAAAAGGAATGTGATTTTAATAGGTGAAGAATTACTAACCTGCTTTTTCTTTTTATCCTAAGTAGTTGGAAATAACTTTCAATGACTAAAAATTTACATTACATATTTAAATGAGTTGCATAGGTATCATACATTAAATAAGATTAGAAATGCATGCACAGTGTGTTTTAACAAAAATAATATCTACTTGTATAGTTATCGAAAAACCCAGGTCAACGTAAAACATTTAGTATTTGCTTTTTTGGTTTAAACATAGATTTAATAATTTACCTTTCTATCCTATTCTTATATCTCCCCATATCTCTTTTCAGAGTATATTCATATATATATTTATTTTTATTTATATTTATATATTTACATCTACATAAATGTATTTATTTATTTTTATTTATGTTTATATATTTATACTTATATAAATATATTTATATATATTTTATTTTATATATAAAATTGTTGACCTAAAGTGAACAGAAGTGATGAGGGGAAGGGGTGGTAAGCCCTCCATCCATTTTCACCCAAAAGTGAATCTGTGATTGTTTCATTGTGCCCATGTAATCAAATAAAGCATGGGGAGTGCCCAGATTATGTGAAGACTGTGCTGTCACAGGAAGCACGTGTGATTTTACAGCACTGCCTGCATCATGGTTTCACTGTCACACTCACTCATGGAACACATTTTAGAGCGCGGTGAACTATGATGACATGTGCATTGAGTTCACGATGGAAGAATGGGCTTTGGTGGGTCCCTCTCAGGAGCATCTGTGCTGAGTGCGAGGCTGGAGACTGACAGGACCTTGCCACTGAAGAGGTGATAAGTGAATCTCCAAAACCATCCAATAAGCAAGTAGTCTCAGTAAAGCCAGTATTACTCAGATATATGTTGTGACTGTGCTAAGTCAATGATGGCAGGGAAGTTATATCACCTTTCAGGGGGCAGTAGTTGTGGAGAAACGTTAATCCTACACAATGAGTATACGAGGAACAGAAATTCAAATTGCGTGTTCAATGTGGAAACTGATAATTTGTTATTGTTCCTTCACTGCGTGTGTCATGCATCACTCTGAATACAAGACATGTGAGCACAGGATTACAGAAAAATATAGCGTGTCTCTCTCAAGACAATCGGAAGATGTGTCTCAGTCCCCACCTTCTGTATCCTTGTTTCACTTGACTCAAGGTTTTTCACCTCCACTGTTAATCATCAACAAACCTGTACTGCAGGAAGCCCTGTGAGTACTCAGACTGTATAAACTCTTCTGTTTATCCTAGTTCAATCAGCAGGTGTAGTGTGACTCACAGCATAGGAAAACTTATGAATGCAATGAGGGTGGTAAAGCTCCCAGTTTTTCCACTGTTAAATGTAGGCACCCTTAGTGCTTGTCTTATCACTATGAAACACAGTTTTGCCAAATTCAGAGAACTCTGGTCCCTTTAGCATCTTTCAGAACTTCTACACCTTGAATGTTTAATATTTTTGCTTTGAATCCACATTGAGTTAATCATGTGGAGCTTGTAACACTATTTCTTGTGTAGATGAGCACTCCACTGCTAAACTGTGATTTGGAAGTATAGACGTGATGGGAGCAGAAGTGGGGGTACATTTATAGAGTTTTGCTTGAACTACTAAACATTCAAGTTCCAATTAGAGAACTCTCCTATACAGATGTGTGCAATCCTGGTTGACACAGTTGTGTCAACTCAAAGGTTTGCAAAACAGTATTCAGTGGCTAATAATTTACATAGGACAAAGTCATACAGTGTCTTATTCCAGGCATTCTCTGTATCAGGGAATTGCCTATTCCATTTGAAAGTCATTATAGCTAAGTGTTCTATATATTATCATCATTCTCAAACATCAATTATTAGCATCATTTAAAAATTAATTTTCTTTAAATGCATTATTGCTTTTTCTTTCTATTGTTCAATTTTTCTGGGTTTATGAATTTCATTCAAATTATCTCAACTGGTTTACTTATTTATATCAATTTAGAGCAATGATTCTTCAACTTTGGGAGTCTGGCCTTCCTTTTGGGGAATCAAATGTATGACCATATCATATCCCTGGGTTCAGAACATAAGAAAACACAGACATTTTTATTATAATTGATAACACTAGCAAAAAATACAGTTATGGCATAGCAGTGAAAATGATTTTAGAGTTTGGGGTCATCTCATAATGAGAAACTGTCTTAAAGGGTCACAGCATTAGGAAGGTTGAGAGACACTTCTTAGGTCAATGTGTCCCATAGGCCAGGCTTGCTCCTCACACTATGTAGTTTGGACTTTCTTTCAAAACCTAATCCTTCCTCTGCTGCTCAGTGCTGAATAGACAGTCCTGCCACTCCTTCCTTGGCTGGGTCTTGACTGATCTGAAAAAAGGAAAAGTAAATCACTGAATGAGAACTCTCCAACTCCTTGAGATTTTATGATGCATTTATGAATGAAGTGGGACCTGTGTAAGAGTTGAGTTCACTGACCTACTGAAAAGCAGGTTTAGTCACAAAAGAGAAAGCCTTGTGCAAGAAAGAGGGCAAATTCTTCTCTGCTGTGACAGTTGTTTTATTTAAATGTGAGTAGTGAGCATTGATGGCACATGCCTTTAATTGTAGCAGTTCTGACTGCAAATTTCTTGGGTCCACATATCAGGCCATCAAGAAGAACTGAAATTATGGGCTGGAGAGATGGTTCAGAATTTAAGAGCTGTGCCTGCTCTTCTCATATCCTGCATTCAATTTCCTGCAGCCACATGTTGGATCACCACCATTTTTAATGTGATCTGGTGCCCTCTTTTTGCCTTCAGGCATAGATCCAGGGAGAACACTGTATTCATAATTGAAAGGAGTTATTCAGACTTGGGCATCTCTTCCAGACAAGTTTAGGGTTTACGTGGGATAGATATGCTTAGGATAGGATATAAGTAGATAATAATTTGGTTATCATCTTCTATGTATATATGCTTTATATATGTTTGAGACATATTTGTTGACACAATTTAGTTTTCTTTTAAGTCTAAATATTTGCTTTAGACTAAAAGAGGAATTGTAGTAGGGAGAGACCTACTTACACATAGAGTTGACCACGCCTCTATGGGTGTGGTCAAATGTATGTAGAACTTAAGGGGGTATAAAAGAGCTATGGATAGGCATGGTCAGCACTATGGGTACATAGATCTCTCCCTATACATAATAAATAAAAAGGTCTTTAAAAAGGAAGTGGTAATATAAAAAAGAACTAAACATATCATTAAACCAAATTAATCTCATTATAGTTTCAGCAGAATAGCAGAATTGAATGAAATGGTGTGGCCTTTCATAACATGACTGTGTTCCCCAGGTTTATGATTTATGTCCCAAATAAATGATGTGAGTGATACTTGGTATGCTTTAGTACAAATCTATGTATCTGGAGCCCAGGTCCATAAAGCCAGTTTCAACTTTGTGACAGATATTTTGTGTTACAGTTACATTATGCCCAGTATCTCTTTTCTCCCTCCAACACCTCCCCTCACAGACACTTCATGGTGCTCTAATATATGGTCTTTTCCCCAATTAGCCTTCAACTCTCAATATGACATAGCCTAGAGACATCTGAGGGAACATCAATTGAGGATATCCCTAGATCAGAATATCTGATGGCTGTGCCTGAGAGAGGTAGTGCTGACTATATTTGATGTGTGAAGTCTCTTTCTTTGAGTTGGTCATATCTCCAAGCATGTGGACCTTGGTTGGATAAGAGAGTGAGCTTAGCACTAGAAAATGAAAAAGAGAGATATATAGGAAGCAATGTTTCCTCATGATTCTCCTTAATTTATTTCTTGAGTTCCTAGCCTAAGTTCCCCCAGGTATGGACAGTGACATAGGGATATCAAACAAATGAACCTGGTCACTACCTGAGTTACTTTTGGTTAGAGAATTTAATCAGGACAACAGAGAAGAAAATTGGAACAAACCAGGTGGCATCAAATGTGATTTTCTTGTTGTTTTTTTACCTATATCTAGCTCAGGGATGCCAGTGATCCAATGCAGCTTTCCTCTCAGATTCTGACTGCCGGGGTTTTGAGCCATATACTCCTATCTATCATAAAAGTTAGTGTTACATGAGAAGAGCTACGTTCACCTTCTTGTGAAGTTAGAATCGAAAGTGATTTGGCCAATGAGAGCTATATAACAGAGTCTGCAGAGACTTAGGTCAGTTGGTTACATCCATTGTGACATTCACAGAATTTGGGGGATTATAAGGGTATTTAAAAACAAATACCCAACAAGTGTAGAGTAATGATAATTACAATTAGTGCATGGCACAATTTCAAGAAGAGTTTACTCAAGCTTACTCAACACCATCTTAGTGATTCTCAATCATAGCAGTTAGGGGATGAATACTAAAAAATGGAATTTTAACCCGTGCAGTTTTGGTGCAAGCCTTAATCCCAACACTAGGGATGCAGAGGCAGGCAGATATCTATGAGTTCAAGACCAGCATGTAAATGCACATACTAGTTACAGAGCAGCCTCCAAAGGCCTAGAGAAACCCTGCCTTCAAAAAACATCCTAAAACAAGAAAATGTAATTTTAGATAAAAATGGTTTAATATTGACATATGTAATTTGTCTTCCCAGTCACTTGCCTATACTAATTATTGCGATTATAAATTGTGTGCATCTTAAGTTGTCAACTTCAAGGTTTGGCAAAGGCATTTCAGTAATATTTAGCCATAAAAAAGTTTCAAACTTATATAAGTAATAAATAGATCAGTGGATATTGTGAATTTTGGTAATTGTAGCACCTGTGGCTTTTTATAAAAGTATTCTGAAAACTAAATTTCCCCTATCCATGAAGTTGACCTGAGTAGGTTCATAATTAAACCTGAGTTAGTTATTGTATGTTTGCTAAGCAACCACACAGGACAGTAGGTTTTCATTGCATTTTATGAAGTTTATTCAGGTTTATTTGTGACTCATCAGGTCAAAGACTGTTGCTGTACAAGTATGATAAGCTGTTCCATAAAACACATGGTAGAAAGAACCAAGTACTTAAAGAAAGATGTAGATGGGTGGTGGTGGCACAGGCCTTTAATTCCAGCACTGCCTCCTTAGTGCTAGGATTAAAGGTATGCATCACCAATGCCTGGCTTACAGTCTTTAGTTTTTGGTAAAGAATACTTTATTGGTGTGATGTCATGAAAATATACAGTGGTTTTATTTTTTTTGATAAATTCTTTTTAAATAACCCTAGATTCACTGGATAATCAGTCTGATCTTGAACTCACAGACTGAACTTACTGCCTTTGACTCCCAAGTGATGGGAATGAATGGTAACATCAGCCTGCATGAGCTTTACTTACCTTCTTTAAAACATTTACAAAATGTGTCCTTGGTGGGAATGGCTATGATAAGTAGCAGAGTCTGTATTCAAGCTCAGAGATCTATTTGCCTCTGTTACCAGATCCCTGAGGTTATAGCATATTCTGGCATACCTGGCTGAGATCTTCTTAATATGATCACTTAATGTCAAAGTTGGTTGTGTTTTGAAAAGTGATAATAACTCATGGTAGCTAAATATTTCAGGCAAGGCTTACTTATTTTGTGGCATGGTCTATAGTAGGCCAAGGTTGCTTTGAAATTCTTATTCACTTAAGGATGGTCTTGTCATGGTGTTATTACCCTCATCTGAGCTGCTGTCCAGCTTATGACTTATATATATATATATATATATATATATATTAGTAAAATATTGCAATATTGCTCATTTTTTTCATACTACATACATTTAGATTCAGAAATGAGAATACCCTTGGTTTTTCATTGAGACCTGTGTGAATTCTTTGGTTTTTGTCATTTTGTCCCCTGTCTACAGGAGTTAATTCTAAATCATTATTACTCACCTTTCCTTTCAAAAAGATTATTTGATTTTAGAGTAATGATTTTTTGCATATCTTATATTCCCCATAATCTAGACTATTTTTGTCTTATAGTGAAACATACACTGGGCTCATGCCAGGCTGTTGCTCTACCACTGAGCTTTTCCCTTCCTTACAAATGCTTGTTTGATACATGAGAATATTTATCTTTGGTATGACTTCAGTAAACAGATCAAGACCTCTGCATAGTAAATATTTTGTTAGTTTCTACTTAATTTGTGGTTTTCTCACAGAAGGATAATTATCTTTGATATGACTTCTTGGTTTTAAGGTGTGTTTTGTTTCATATATCCTGTCTTTTAATAAGAACTCCAGCTTTTCTTGTGCATAGGCTTGATACTGTCTATAAGGAAGTGTGTTTTGTTTTCTGACAAAGTCTAAAAATGTTTTAGTCAAATTAGAGTTGCCCTGGATTTAAATTTTAATGGGTATATTTGAGCTAGTTTTACTGGGTAGCTTTCTAGGATTTCATCTGATATGTGTAGACCAGGCTGGTCTCACACTTGGGGTTCTCTTGCTACATTCCAAGATCCGGGATTACATTTATGAGCTCAGTATAATATCTTTTAGCATGTGGTTACTTTTAACTGCTAATATATGTGTAAACTTTGACTTTGTATGGCCTCAAATGTAAAATCTTGTAAAAAATGTAGTTCCTTCTTCCAGTTATATTTTCATTGGGATGAACATTTCCTATTTTACAGTGGGAAATTAGGAACTTCGAGTTCAGATTACCTAAATACATTTTTAGTCCTATGGAACTATAGAGAGATTGTGTGCATTTAAGTGAATCTATTGTTTCTTTTCAGTTAGAGTATCAATGTACCAGAAAGGTACAGAAAATTAGAAAAATGAGGAGAGAGAGAGACAGACAGAGAGAGAGAGAGAGAGAGAGAGAGAGAGGATCTGGATGCAGATCTAAAAATCCAACATTGCCTATGTAACATCTGGGAGAGAGGAGAAGATAGAACCTTGAACCCATAACCCCCCAGAAGAGGGAGAGACCCCACCTATGCATACTTGAAGACAAAAAAGGAAAGCTACAGTATAAAACACATCAAACAACAGAAAGATTTATATGGCACGAACAGAGTCCAGGGAATTTACACCAGCAAACCTGAGCATCCCAACACAGATGAAAAAGAAGACAATGACATTAAAAACAACTTCATTAAAATAATAGGGGCCCTCAAATAGAATAGGAAAAAATACCCTTAAGGAAATGGAAGAAAAAAAACAAAAAAAGAGAAAGAAATCAACAAGTCTCTTATAGAAACCAAGGAAAGGTGAGAAGAAACAATCTGAGATATGAGGGAAAACATTCAAACAGTTCAGCACCAGAAAATTCAAATAGAGACAATGAAGGAATCAAAAATTGAGGGAATGCTGGAAATAGAAAGGATGGGTCAACGTTAAGGAACTATAGATACAAGCATAACCAACAGAATATAAGAGATCAAAGACAGAATCTCAGCTGCTGAAGATAAACTAGAGGAAATAGACTGAATGAGGAAAGAAAATCTTAAATCCAACAAATCCTCAAGTTAAAATATCCAGGTAATATGGGATACCATGAAAAGACCAAACCTAAGAATAATAGGTATAGAAGAAGGCAAAGAGGCCCAGCTCAAAGGAGCAGAAAATGTTTTCAAAAAAATCATTGAAGTAAATTTTCCCACTTCTACATACCCACTCTGGGACTTCCTGGCCTGGGGATTGAAGCTAGGTCGACTGGTCCCTGGCAGACCATGCAACCACAAACCTGCTAAGAGCACAGGTCTACTGCTGTCCCCACTTATGGCAGAGGTGAACTCTGGACCCCTACCTTGGGCCTGAATTCCTTCCACTTGTCCACTCTGGGATTGCCTGGCCTGAGGACTATAGGCAAGTCAACTCATCTCCAGCTCACCTAGCAACCTCAGGTCTGCTGATGACACTATCATAATCCAGCTCCCACACAACAGTAAAGGAACTGACTCTCATGATTCTGCATCCATTGTGAGAGCTGTCAGAGTATTGGACCTGCTTACACCCACTGGAATAGAAACTCGGACCAGTACACACCAGGAGAGGAGTTGTCTCTACCTGCACCCATTGATAGAAGGGATGGGAAAACTATAAAAAAGAACACATTCAACAACAGAAAAACCATTATGATGCCACCAAGATCTAGGGACTCTACACAGGTGAGATATGAACAGCCCAACACAGATGAAGCAGAAGAGAGCATCCTCAAAAAATTTCATGCAGATAACAGAGGCCTTAAAAGAGGAAATGAGAAAATCCCTTAAAGAAATGGAAGAAAAGACACACCAAAAATTTGCAAGAAACAATTCAACCAGTGCAAGTTTTGAAAGCTGAAATACAGAAAAAAAAAAAACGAATCTGAAGGAATGCTGGAATTAGTAAAGGTAGGATCATGGAGGGAGGGGAGATTAAGCAGGGAGAAAGAGAATGAGAAGAGAAGGGGAGATGAGTACATGGGGGAGCAGGATGGTTGAGTCAGGGGAATAATACAGGAGACCAGGATGAGAGATACATAATAGAGGTAGCCACTATAGATTTGAGGAGAGATCTGACAGGAGGGAGATTTCCATAAATCTACATGGATGACACCAATGGGCAATCTGTGCAATAGTGCAGAGGCTATCTTTAATAACCTTCCCCTATAATGAGATTGATGACTACCTTATATGCCATCCTAGAGCCTTCATCCAGTGACTGATGGAAGCAGAGGCAGATACCCACAGCAAAGAATGATCTAAACTCCTGGAAGCCAGTGATAGACAGTGAGGATTGATGAGCAAAGGGGTCAAGACCAAAGTTGTGAAACCCACAGAGACAGCTGACCTGAACAAGGGGAGCTCATGCACCCTAGACATAAGGCTGGGTACCAGCACAGGACTGATCCAGACCCCCTGAATGTGAGTGTCAGTGAGTATGTCTATGAAATCTATGGGGGCCTCTGATAAAATATAAATATTTATCCCTAGCAAAATGATGGACTTTGGGAGCCCATTCCACTTAGAAGGATACTCTTTCAGCCTACACACATGGGAAAAGGCCTAGGCTCTGAACCACATATTATGACAGATTTTGAAGATCTCCCATGGAAGTCCTCACCCTCCCTGGGGAGCAGAAAAGGGATGGAATAGATGGTTACTGGAGGCCGAGGGGGGGATAGGATGGAGAGGGAACTGGGATTTACATGTAAAACAAGCTTGTTTATCATTTAAATTAAAAAGTAGGAAAAAACATAGGCGTTTCTGCCTGATTTGATGGATGCTACCAAACTTGGATTCAATTGGCTAGTATTCCTATAATGTTGCTTCTGAGACAAGGAGTTACTTTCTGTACTCCTTCCACAAGTTAAAGGATTATCTGAGTAGAATCTTACACTTAGGCTACTTTCCTAGGCTTTCAATGCAGAACAGGGACTTTAATGATGTTAAAGACCTTTAAAACTGCAGTCTCTTTTCCATCACTGCTCTGCCATCTGAAACTATGTAATACTCTTTTTCTTAACAAAACTGAGACTTTTCATTTGTTCTTACTTGTGTCCTTTTCACTGTAGACCTGAAGGAGGCAATAGAAATAACCATCCAACAGAAGCAGTATTTTGTCTAAAACATCAGTCTATTACTCTCAAACTCAGCCTTATTCACTTTCTTGGGACATGAAAAGATTAAGAAAGATTCGGGTACAAAATATCCCACAAATGAATTCTAGCTAAAGTTGTCATGAAATCTTCTCTTTACCTGTGCTTATTTACCAGGCCAAAATCACCTAAAACAGTAAAAAAGGAATAAAGTCAGGTTTGGCCTAGAAGGACAGAGCAGGACAAGGATATGACTGTTTTATTGAGAGCAATCAGACTTTTTACAACTTTATTAGATACATAAGATAGTGGCAATTTGCAGGCTTGATACAGTTGTAGTTGCCAGGATAACATGAAATTGCAAGCCATACGGACTATAAAGAATAATGTCTAAGAACATTTTTCTTGTTAAGCTCACACACTTGCTTGACTACTAGGGGAACAAATGGTGAAATACAAACTAGCCTGAATACTTCATCTCCTGACAAAGGGCATCAATACATCAGGAACAGGAAGGTACATTGTGTTCCAGGAGCCATAGACTTCAGGCTGAACACTCTAAGGAACAAGTGTCTCAATGGGAGTAGGTCAGGCAGACCCCATGGGGGCCTGCAGAGCTTTTAACCACTGACATCCTGACCCTGACTTCCAGTGTCTGCCATTACTCTCTACATTCCCATCTTTCATGACCTGCAACTACAGTCAGTGGGGAGGCTTTATGGCTTTTGCTAACTAAAATCTAGATATTTTCAACATTCTTCCAAAAGTCAACATTTCCATGTCCATGACAGAAAAAAATCGCTTTTGAAAAACCTTTTTTGTTCCAACATTCTTCTCTCTTGCTCTCTTGCTTTGATTAAATTATTTCAGTAAAAGTTACTCAGCTATTGAACTGATTTTGTTATTATTCCTAGGCCATTGTCTGTCACTATGGGAGATTAGGAGAGAAATTCAAGATAGTAACTGAAGTTAAAACTTGTGGAACCATTGTTTCTTGATTTTTCTCTTCTGCTTTGTTACTGTCTTTTGCTCAACTGCTCTCTTTACCAGCCCTGGACCAATTGCTCAGAGACATTGCCAACTCAGTGAAGTCTTCTTCCCATATCAGCCAAGTCAATGTAATTTTTTTTTCTGGCAGAAATCAGGCATTCTATTCTCAGAACACCACTGATGTTCACACAGATAACCCTAGATTTTGTAATGTCGACACCTGAGGTAATTAGCAGGCAGAGACAATAAAGCATCAGGTTTTAAAAATCCAAAGCCAGTGCATTAATCATATCAATCACTTAAGCAGCAAAGACTCAAACATGAAAATAGCAGCAACTGGAAACACAGGTACGCAAGGAAACCAGAAGAGGCAAGCATCTGAGTTTAAGAAGAAACAAACTAGAACTGTCTCGACACAGCAACTTCCCCCCCAAACACAACTTTAAGGAACAAATAACATAAGAAATTTCATCAAGACAAATTGGTGGAAGTCCATCATTTTCTAGAAAATGATATAATTTGATTACAGTTATATGAAAACAGCACACAGATTCACATAATATGAGATCAATGCTTGGAGAAAGAAACAACAACCAAAAATCCAGGAAAGTATTTTTTGAAACAATTATGGGATTGATAAGAGGAAAAGAAGAAATAAGTCAGGAAAAATACTTTCAACTTTTAATCAAAACACAAATGAAACCTTAGGAAAGGAAAAGTGTGATCTTGACCAATTTTGCCCTGCCCCTGCAGTCCAATGTGTATAGAAATTATGTAGTGAGAGATCTATGTATGCAAATGGGAATAAGCAGCACCATGGGTGCATATATCTCTCTGTGTTATATCAAAATTAAATAAACACAGACTTCACAACATTCAATAATTATTTCAAAGGGACCCTTGGACTATTGTTTCTGACCCTCAAGATACTGATATTTTGTCCAAAAACAGAAGCCCCATGCTCTAGAGTTCTCTCTGGAAATGTAGGTGATCTCTTCTATGGACTCCTTGTAATTCCTTGTTTTTTCAGGTAAGTTCAGTCCTGCTGATGCTCAATCACAAAAAAAAACAGAGAAAAAAAGATCATGATAGAAAACATGGATTCTGCCCTATCTACATGCCCAACATCATGCACATTTTAGGAAGTTCTGCAGATCAGAAACTCCTTTTCTCCCCTGGAACTAAACTTTACATAATAACACCATTGAGGTTACTTTCACCACCAAGTTACAAGCATTCTAATAATGTATTGGTGAAAGATGACCCACATCACCATATCTCTAAAAGTTCCTTAACTATTTTCAATATTCATAACACAAACCTAAAAATGGAAAGGAATATTCAAAACTTCCAGAAAGCACACCTTCAGTTTTCTACTCTGTCTTCCTACTGCAACCATATGTGAACACTGGACAGTAATACTGCAAGAATTACATCCTCCCCTCCCAGGGCTGCAGAGTCTCTCTGAGGATGAAGCAATCCAGATCAGACCACATCAAACTGAATTAGAAAATGCTCATGTTTAATGGATACAGCCCTCCTGGATTGCCTTCCAGTCCCCCAGAGAGGAGATGAGAAAGGTAGACCTGAAAAACTATGAGTCTGGTCTCTGGGGGACTGTTTAAGTACCCTGTGGGAGTGTCAATGAGTATCTTTGGGGGTCATTATTTGTCATTATTTTGCATTCTGAGATGCATCTGGATTTGGAGGAAGATGGGGGAGTGGGGTGTGTATGGAACCTCACCATAACATTGCCAGACTCTTTGGTTATATGGAAGCCAGTGGCTGGAAGGAAACTTCCACCATGACAACAATGTGACCAGCTAGCTTGTACAGCCCACCACACTATATGGGTGGGGTGAGTCCCTGTCCCACAGCTGCAAGACTGATGATAATGTAAAAAATTAGAGAGAGATTTAAGGCCACAAATTGAGATGCTTCTTCTGTGGCTTCAGGCTGAGGTCAGAAGGACTGAAGATACTTTCTTCCTGGTTGTCACAGGGACTTCAGACAACCAGGAAGGAAAAGAAAGAACCAGATCTCCACTTGATAGGAAGAGGCAGGTACATCTCTGTGAGTCCAAAGCCAGCCTGCTCTACTGAGCGAGTTCCTGGATGGGCTCCAAAGCAATCCTGTCTCAACAAAAACAACAACAAAATAGATCTCAAACAAAAAACAATAGGCTTCCCCCCTTCAGAAGGCTGGAAGATGGCTCCCTTGCTTTCAGTTTATTCCTGAAATTCAGAGCAAACTCCAGGAAATGAATAATAACAGAAAGAGCAGTGTTCATGGAAACTTGAATACTTAGAGGATAATGAGCTAGGAATATTGTGTTAATGAGCTCCATTGTTAGACACCACATCTTCCTCCAGGGGCATGGGGAAATGCAGCTGCATTAGTTAAGGGTCTCTACAGGATTGGGATGGTAGAGCACAGCTCTCCAGGTAGCTACAAAATAGAGTTAGTAGAATGTCTCACAAGCTGTGGTCCAGGTAGCCCAACCATGGCTTCCTACCAATGGAAATTTTAAGAATCTAGTAGATCTTTTCTCAGCCTGTAAATGAAATCCAGTGAAGGATCCAGTAACTGTTCAGTCCATCAGGTGGGACATGTTTGCTTGTCTCCTTATACACAATTCCAAAGAAGTAGGCTCTAATGCTAGTAAAGGAATTAAGTTTGTAGTGAGAGCTAGAGAAAACATGCAAAAAGGTAGCTCCCTTCTTCAATAATTTTTACTTATGCTGGCTCCTACCAGAAAGTGAGATCCAGGCTAAAAGTGGATCATATTCTCAATGGGCATTGGTGGGGTATGACTTTAATCCTAGCACTTGGGAGGGAGAGGTGCCTGCATCTCTGTGAGTTCAAGACCATGCTGGTTTACAAGAACTATGTCTGGGACTTCCTCCAAAGTCACGGAATAAATCTTTCTCAATCCCCCAAACAAGTACGTTATATTCTCTGTTTTGTGGTTTATTTTTGTCATTGTTGTTGCTGTTGTATCTTTTGTGCATGTGTTTTCAAGAATGGTTTATCTTTCTTGCCCTGTAAATCATTCTGTAGTCCAGGCCGGTCTCAAATTCAGAAAGTCCCACTCCCACTTCCTCCTGATTTCTGGTGTTAAATATGTGCACTGCCATCAAGCACAGAAAGGGGGATATTATCACCTTAAATGATCTAGATTATGAAGGGCTTTCTCATTTAAATCCCATCAATAAAGTTGGGCTGTGGAGGCACAGGCCTTTAATCCCAGGACTCAGGAGGCAGAGTCATGAGCATCTCTGAGTTAGAGACCAGTGTGGTCTACAAGAGCTAGTTCAAGGACAGCCTCCAGAGCCATAGAGAAACTATGTCTCAAAGAAACAAACAAACAAAACAAAAGAAAACAACAAAATTCAATTATGTAAAATCCCTCTCAGGTGTAACCAATTTTTTGTGAATTGGGCAATCACAGAATAGAAATCTCAACCACCAAGACAGAAGACATGAGAAAATTGTCTTGTCTGAAGGAGACAAGGACAGCATGGGTGTGGTTCCAAAACAATGTTTTCCAAAAAAGGAAGCATGGTGAATTTAGTTAGGAAATCTTCACATGTTTATATAACATTCTCTCTCTTCTTATCATTCTCAGTTAATAATTCCATTTGTAAACATGATCCCAGTGTAAAAGTAGAAACATTTAGGGACATTGTTACATCAAAGTCATGCAGGAACATAGGTGAATTATAAAAATCATGGAATAAAGATCTGTGGCATATTCATATTTTACTACAAGGTCTTAGTTGAAAATTAAGTAGATGACACTGTGAAAATTAGAGTGTAAATCTTGATGTTTGATCTAAAAGATAACTGTACCAGTAGCAAAATTCATATAGATAAAAGTTAGAAAATACAAAAAAAGAAAACTTGAAGGAAAATTAAGCTAATAGCACTGTATACTGTGCTCCTTGATGAACGATTGCGATGATTTCTATTAACCTCAGAACAGATCTGCTTTTGCCTTTGAGCAGGCTGGTTTTGCCTATGGCCACAGGTGCTTCTATGCAAGACCAGAAGGAGTTCATTTTAACAAACTTTGGCTGTCTATCTCAGGGATGTGGAGAATTTCATTCTTTCCTTTTTCTAACTTCAAAAAAGAATAAGTTATGTGTATGTGTCTGTGCATAGTACCTTCAGTGAGTGCAAGAACATGGGAGGTACCTGGGACTGGATTTACAACAAATGGTTAGCTAGCCTCCTATTGACTCACCCTCATGAGTCAAAAAAGTAACTAGAGGAATAAAGAGTTTATTTCATTCACAGTTATGTTATCAAACTCAGATTGTTGGACACCTTGGAGACTGAGTCCACATGAAAAATAAAGAGACTTTATTCAAGAGTCAAGATAAAGCTTGGATCCTCCATGTGTCCCATGTAGTGGTTCAGTCAGAGAACTCCAAGACAGTTTGCAAAGGTGTGTGGCAAAAAAAAAGGTTTTTGAGACACAGGCTGTCTGACAATTCTCTATTTTGTCTAGGTTTTCTGAGGCTCCAAAGTGCTGCACTTACAGGCATGAACCCCCACCCCTATCATCATATGTAGTCCTTAGAGTAGCATATTCTCCTTTACATTAACTCATTACTTATTCTCTCCATGTGCTTGTGCCTTTGTGTTGAGACCGTGAGTGTTTGGAAGTCAGAGGACAACTCTCAGGACTTGGTTCTCCTCTTCCACCATGTGTGTTCTAGGGATAGAACTCAAGGCTTCAGGTTCAGGAACCAGCAACTTTACCTGCTGAGCCACTGCTGAATCTGTAGCACACTTCTAAGTTAGTGAATGCTCACTCTTTACACATACTGTTATCATATCATAAACCACCTATAACCACAAGTTTTGTTTGCATGGGCAATCAACAACAAATACTCCACATGAATTGAGTATGGCCCATCCATGACAAGTTCAATAAAGGACTGAATTTCCAGAAAATATCACAAACAGAAATCAGTCAGTCACCACACTGGAATAAACTACCAAAGGGGAAATTATTAAAACTTCTAAAGGAATTCCCTAATATTCCAGCCATAGTAGATAGGGACACCTGCTGTCCCATAGTCCTGCATACACCCCTACCCCCTTTCACCTAGATGTCATAGACAAATGTCAGTCAATCATGGGTCCTGATCCTTAGAAATCCCTCATCCCAAACTCTGCTATTATAAAATCTCCACACCATCTGACCATCTGACTTGAGGCTCTCTGATTATAACAATGTATTGGACACAGAGATATTTCAAACCAAAATAAAAGCTATTTGAATTAACAGACAGGATTCAGCCTCCTCAATGGTATTTGGAGACTCCACAATCTGTACATAACAACCTGATTTAAGATATTCTTTATTGCCGGGCGGTGGTGGCGTATGCCTTTAATCCCAGCACTCGGGAGACAGCACTTTGAGTTCGAGGCCAGGCTGGACTGACAGCCTCGAAAACAATACAGAGAAACCCTGTCTCGAAAAACCAAAAAAAAAAGATATTATTTATTTCTCTGGTTTTGCTGGAAAATTTTATATCAACATGATACAAGCTGTGGTCATCTGATAAAATGGGGACTTAATGCAGAAAATGATTCTCTAACATTGGGCTACAGGCACAATATAGGGCATTTTCTTACACAGTAAGTAGGGAGGACCCAGCTCATTGTTGGTGCAGTCAATCCTGGTGTGGTTTTCTTAGGTTCTATAAGAATGCAGGTTGAGACAGTCTTAGAGAACAGGCCAGTAAGCAGCACCCTTCATGATTTATGCTTCAGTGCTGACTCCTGACTCCTGCTCTGCTTGAGCTTCTGTCCTCACTGCTTTTGATGCATGATTAGATGGTGCGGAACCCAGAACATCTTAAGCACACAGCTGCCATGACAGGCTTAATTAAAAAAAAACAGCCAAGAGTAGGCACGAGTTTCAATTTACTGTCAGCCAGCCATGGGATCCAGGAAAAACCATAAGCTGACACCACCCAGGGATGGGGCAGTATCTAAGGGCAAAAGACATGACATTGCAAACATTGAACCATTATAGATATGATCTTCAGGTGTTCTGGAGCCCAGCGCCCACCTGTTTGCTTTTACCAATTCCTCCTTAAGTAATGTCAGCCAATCATATATCCTCAAACTTAAATGACCCCTTTACCCCAACCACTGCTTTGATAAAAACCTTACCCAGCCAGGCTTGGAGATCTCTCATTGTACCACTGCATGGGACACATGGAGGACACAAGCTTGTTCTTGAATCTTGCGTAAAGTCTCTATGCTTTTCCTTAAGGTTTCAGTCTCCAGGGTGATCTTTCAGAGTCTGGGCATAACAATGGAACTGTGAGGGAAATAAACCCTTTCCTCCTCAACTTCCTGATTTTGGCCAAGTTGTTAAATCACAGAAATAACTAAGACAATGGTGGTCTGAATTGATAACTTCCAAATTCTTCCTTAGATTTTAAATTTCTCTTTAAAGCCCTTACAGTCATGGAATTGTTTTATTTATCAGGCTGTCCTCAAATTCCACAGACTGCCTGAGTTTTACTCATTGTGCTTCAATTAAATGCATGGATCAAACAGTCCAGCTGGAAATACTGTTTTTATCCCTGTCCCATTTATGAATGCTTGAAAATCTTCTATTTTTTTGGTTACTTAATGAAGGTCATTTTACACAATCTTGTACATATAACCTGGGTTACAAATGTGTCATTTTTTTCTGTAATATCACAGGGATGTCCCACCGTGTGCATTCCTGAAACTTCCTTGGTGTTATTCCCTAGACCATCCTGTATGATGTTTTCTAGACTTTTCTGGATGATGTTTCTATTTCTAGTGCTTGGAACTCACTGTGATTCTCAGTGCTCTCCAAGAGTGACCTGTATTTTTTTGCAACATGTTTGTTTGATTTTTTGTTTTTTCTGTGGTGCTAGGATACCTTTCCACGTATCCATTCATGTCATTTCACTTTCACTGTTTGAAGATCCCATGTTTATATAAGCATCTTAAGGAAAAAGCAGATAAGAGGGTCATGGATGGGCAGACACATGGGAAGAAGGGACAGAGGAAGAAGAGACTGCAATGAATTTGCACATGGCCAGGGAGTCAGGAATCGTGGCATCATTCATTTACATGTGGTGACCAGGTGTGCTCACCTCCCCTGGAGATCAAACTTTTCAGCCTCACAGTGAGCCATGACAAGAGAAGCTCCTCCCTATGCCATCCCCATGAGTATGTTCTCCTTGGAACTGCACCCTACAGACTGGAACAGAGAACAGAAGGAGGGAACAAGCAGTTTGCCTCAATATTTGCAGTGTTTTCTAATGCTTCAGGAGCTGAAATTCTCAGTCCTCCTTCAGTTAGACCAGGAGCTAGACAGCCAGGTCTTCCAGAGTCCCCAACTCCAGAATGTCCCCACAGATGGGAACAGTGAAAGATGACTACAGACGACTGAAGGGTTTAAAGGAGTTCTTCACTGCACTTTCAATGATGAATAGATTGGAGTGGATGGGACTTTAGACTCTTCTTGGTTGGAGGCAAGGTTTAAAACTGTGTTCCTGAAGTTGGGTCAATGAATGTCTGTCAAATATTCTGGAATTTGAAGGTTGCCCTCTGCCATATATCTGTTACTCTTCCCTCCAAACTAACATGGACAATCATACTGTGTGCCTTTTACCTAGGTTCAGCACAAGGGGAGCAATATGTACTAGGCTTGGATTGGGGCTACAGATTAGGATGGGCCCCAGTGTCAGGTCATTACTGTATATAATTGGTGTCTCATTATTCAAATCTGACTATCCCATGCTCCTCAAAACTGTCTTAGTGAAAGGTCTGGGCATCTTCTGGGAGCTAGATCCTGAAGCTGAAGCCTCTGCCAACTGATGGGCCAATGAGAGCAGCAGCAATTGGGGGATCGCTGCAGGAGCTGGAGTAGTGTAGGGCCATTCTGCTATCCACTCCAGATAATCTCATCATGTAGAGTAAACTCTGTGTGCAACAGTAATGCCTGGGCAGCTGTAGATACACAGCACTCTGCAGTCTGACTTAGACCTTGTTGGCAGTAGAGGATATGGGAGAAGGCTTCCCTAGGTCTAGACCAGGACTCTGTGCATCTGGATTCTGTTGTGTTCTTTTTGCTTCTGTCTGATCACTCCATTTATGATGTGGCATTTCTAACATTGTTCAAGTGGATGCTGGACCAGATCTTCCAGGAAGATTTCTCTCAGGAGGTGAATATTTTATTAGGTGTAGAATACCTGAAACCTTGATCCCAGTTAATTTTCCTCATCCCAAAGGTGAGGCTGAAGATTCCCCACGCCTTCACTCCCAGATCCTTTCCTAAGTGCCACCCTCATCCATCAGCATCCTACAGCTCATACTTTGGTGACATTTGTATTTCCCCCTCTGCAGCATGAAGGTCAGCTCACTACAGCATATACCCAGATCTTTGTGCCCCATGCTCATGATCAGTGCTTCCCCTTGTGTCTCTGAAAAGACTGAGGTCCTCCTGAGCTGTCCTTGCCTCCTTGGATGGTGAGGTTGAGAGTCTTGATGTTTTCCAGGGCAGGTGTGACCAGAGCTATCTGTTATGACCACCTTGCAGAAAACCTACTGGTCTTTTCCAATCTGGAATCTGAGCCATCAAGGCCAACTTGGAGGAACCCCTATGTTCTGTAGTCACTTAATTACAGGGAGGTGGGAGAGTATAGTTTCCATGACCCATTATGATCACTTCTAGTCATACTCAGGAGCTTATTCCCTTTGTCACTGGGACTTGGAGAGTTAAGGATAAGCTTTGCATTCTGTCATCTTAGTACACTACCTGCTTTGTGGATCCCTCTCCCTACATCTACTGCTTGCTAAGGGGTGGAGACTCAGTCAATGGTTCATTTTATGGGACTAAGCTATTTGACAATTGCAAACCTGAGGTTCACAGCCAGAAGATAGAATCTGTGAGCCACGACTAATACCCTATGTGTACAGGGTGTGCTCTGTTTCTCATGTTTCACTTTGTCAATTCCCCTCCAACTATTTGCTCCTGTTGCTCACTCTGGTATCCATTTCTCATTCCCTTTTATCCACTACACTCAGGTTTTATTTCAGGAAAGCACATTTGGCATTATGTTTTACAACAATTTATTTTATTATTGCAAAATCTTCCAGAAGAATGAAGGAAACATTCTTTGGTTGTCCAATTTTGGGCAGGACTTAGCTGTACATGTATGTAATTACAGCATCTGGGAGGCAGAGGAAGGGAAATCATGGCCTTGAGGCACATTGGTGGCAGCTGACATCTCTCAAAGAGGCCCTGGTTATCTCAGTTGCATCATCCTTCCAGTGCCTTTTGGATGTGTTGTAATCCATGAAGGCAAGAACAGCCAGCACATCCTTGTTTACTTCTTGTCCTGTGGGGTCATCAAGTGCATACATGGTCCTCCTCCTCAGGCACAGTGTGAGCTGTGACTGAGTGAATGGCATCACATTTTCTGGGAGCCCAGATCAGTGAGAAACACCAGAGAGAACTGGCCCAGGGATCGTTGTGAGTGACATCTCCTCTGTCTGGTATGTATTCTGTTAGGTTGTGGTGGTCTGGGAGGGAAGTGGTGCAGGTCATGAGGCTAGTTATAACACCCTGAGTGTTGTCTGTTTTTATAGTCAATGGTGGCATGGCAGGAATGGTAACATGAGTTAGATCTGACATTAGAAACCTGAAACCAATATACATGTAACCAGAAAGACAAGAGGATTCAGAGAACAGCAATACCAAAGGACACTGAATTAGAACTAAAGGATGCCAAGAGTCGGGGTTCAGCTGCCACCAACAACATTAGCATTGATCCGTCAACAGAAAAATCGAGTGTACTGGCTTATATTATGAAATGCATACTTATATCTGTATATTAATACATACAGTACTAAATACTCCCTTTTCAGTTGGTATACTGTTAATTGCACATATGATTTCTGGGTTGATACTTTGGTCCTTGACAACAAGCAGTTGGTTCTTCTTCCCTGGGGTAGACCATCTCTTGCCTATGTGTCTGTTTATAGGATTCATACCATCTTGGTTTCACTTTCATGGATATCAGGAATTTCATCTTTTTTAGGTTTTCCAGTTTTGTGAAATAAAGATTTAAAGTATGTCCTTATGATTCTTCCAATTTCCTCAGGATCAAATGTAAAGTCATCACTTTCATATCAAATTAATAACTTAGATATTCTCTCTCTTTTAGTTGACTACTTAGTCTAAGTGGCTGTCATTTAATTAGTTTATTTAAGGAAAAACATTGGCATTTTATTTATTCTACCTTTGGTTATTCCTGTTGCTCTCTGCTTCTATCATATTGATATTCTCCCTCATTCTTGTATCACTGATTTTTCAGCCCTCTTATTTATTTATATATACAATATTGACTATTAATTTCATAGTGATGTCTATTGTGTAATGAAGTTATTAATAAGAAATCAGGCCATGCATTGATGGCATACACCTTTAAACCCAGCACTTGGGAGACAGAGGCAGGCAGATATCTGTGAGTTGGAGGTGTACAGAGTGAAGCCCGGACAGCCTCCAACATAATACAGAGCAACCCAGACTTGAAAAACAAACAAACAAACAAAAAGTAAATTGCTCCAGTACCTTTCTGTAGGTATTCACTGCTTTGAAATTTCTTGTTAGAACTGCTTTCATTGTGTCCCTTATTTGAGACATGCTGTGTTTTCTTTTTCAGTCTGTCTTTCTGTCTTGATGCACTCTTCACTCAGTAGTTTGGCTTCCATGAGTTTTTCTATTTCCTGTTGGTATTGCTGATGTCCAGCTTTAATTAATGGTGGTTTCATAGAGTTCAGGGTGTTATTTCAATTTTTTAATCCCTTGGAGAATTGTTTATTCTTTATTATGGCGAATTTTGGAGAAAGTTCCATGCATTGTTGGACATAAATTATTCTTAAGTATTTAGTGGTGATACTACATAACTGTCTGTCAAATTCATTTGACTTATGATTTTATCCATCTCCACTTTTTCTCTATTTAGTTCATATCTGGAAGATCAACCTGTTTGTGTGATTAGTATATTTAAGGCACCAGGTATTACTGGGTTACATCAATGTATGATTTTTAGCAGTAGTACTGTTTCTTTTACAAACATTGTTGTCCTGATGTTTGGAGGCATGTTAAGAATTGTAACACGTTTTTGTTGTATTTTAACTTTAATTATTATATACTGCCCTTGTCAACCTCTTCAGCCTTGCTTTTGCTTGGATTTTATTTTGTTATATAATATAAAAACAACTATGCCATCTACCTTCTTACATGCATTGACTTCTAATATTTTTTAATCCTTTTAAAGTTAAGAATGAGTGAACGCAATGATGAAGAATGACTCTTGAAGGCATCAGGAAAATGCATCATATATTCTAGTCCACTCTGATATTCTGTGTCATTCTTTTCTTCAAGAAATTTTTCTCTGTATAACAGCTTTGGCTGTCCTGGAACTCATATAGGTCTACCTGTCTCTGCCTATGGAGTGCTGGGATTAAAGGTGTGTGCTACCAGCACCTGGTGGCCAGTGTCTTTTCATGAGAAAGTAACAGCAATATTTTGATAGTTATTATTAGGCACTGTGGATTGACTTATATTTTTAGGCTGTGGTGTGGTTTTTCACACTATTTTGATGAACTATTACAGGAGTATTTACCAATTCTGTCTTATTGCATATAGTAATTCTTAGCTTCAGATTTAGATTTCCTCTTGTAGACTTGATTTTCTTGACAAAAATTGGTAAAGTTGATTTTATTGCGAAAAGTTTCTCTTCTTATGTTGATTTAAAACACATTTTGTTTGATGTAGTGCTCTAAGTTGGCATCTGTGGTCTGTGGCAATTGTAGAACATCCTCCCATGCAACGCTGTATTTCAGAACATCTATTTTAAATCCCAACATTATTCTAATGGGTTAGCCTTGGCATGTGTTGTGGTCTTTTTCCTTTGCAGGGTTTAGGTCCCCCTGATTGCTGTGAGTAAAGGAGTGTGCCAACAATGCCTGGCTCTTTCAATCATTTTTATAATTTATGTTTCTTCTTGGCTTAAAGTAAAAAATGCCTAAATGTCTCTGATATACACTGTGATCATGTTTAAAAATGGATTTTTTTTTGTCTGAGCCTGCTTAGGAATAAGGAGAATACTACATGAATGTGTTTACACTCACTAAGTGAAATCCACATGCTTCTTTGCTTAGGAAAAGTGTTGTTTTGGAAATAATGCCCAGGATCTCCATACCCTCTTCAGGTAAGAAATCTTTCTATATTCTTCTGTATAGGTTGTTGTGATGGCTATTCTTGGTAGTCAAACTGACAGCTATAGGAATTAACTAAAACTCAAAGAGTTGGGTACACCTGTGTAGGATTTTTCAATAGATTTTTAAATTAAAACCTCATATTAATCTGGATTTCTTGAGGTGACATCCATTTTTCAGCTGCTTGATGGCTGCTGGTCACCTCTAACTCCAGCACACAGGAGGAAGAAACATTTTGATTTTCTGAGTTCCAGGCCAAAGTGGTCCACAGAATGAGTTCCATGTAGACATAGAAACCCCCCTGTCTTGAAAATACCAAAACAAAACAAACAAACAAACAAACAAAAAAACTAAAGATTAAGATCCATCCTTAATCTGGATCAGACCTTCTGTTGGCAGCCTACATCTAGAAAGGATATTGAAGAAGGAACTCTCTCTTTCTCAGTTTGTCCTCAGTCCTGGCTAATATGATCATTCCTTTATCACAATTACAGCCACTTCCTTGACTGTTTGGTGTATATTGAAGAACAGCTGAGATATTCAGCCCCATGGTCAGAACAATTCCTGGGTCCTTGAAACTTTTTTTGGAAGGCAACCATTGTTGGATTATCAGGACCAACACCTAAGACATTCTAATAAATCCATTTCCACACATGTGTAGTGATTCATTCGACCAGTCCTGTTCATGTAGAGAACCATGAATAACACAATTGTGGTTTTTATTTTTTTTTCAACTCCCCACAAGGAAGTTGTGCTGGCTCACAATGGTGACTTTAAACATGTTTTTTTCCTTGCTGCATTATTCTCTATGTATTATACATTCCATGAGGGCTACTCTGCAGTACTATTCATTTTTCAACAGTTTACTCTGAATTTCAGTATTGTAACTCCTAAAGAAATGGAGCCATTATCCAGCTTTCTGATGGGAGAAAGTCCCATTATCTTCCTTGTGATCTGGTTCCTGATTTTGTTTTTTGGTTGTTTGAAGTCCCTATTGCAACTGGAAAAGAAGCAAAGTCAAGTCACCTGACCTCAGTGTGATGCCACATAACAAAACTCTCGTATTGTTTCCTGAAATCATTTATTATTTATTTATTTATTATTTATCTATCTATCTATCTATTTATTTATTTGGGAAATATTTCCATATAGGGTTTCTTTGTATTCTTTTGGAGGCTGTCCTAGAACTAGCTTTTGAAGACTAGGCTGGTCTCTATCTCATAGAGATCTGCCTCACTCTGCTTCCTGAGTGCTGGGTTTAAATTCATGCACCACCACCACCTGGATTTTTAAATCACTCTTTAGTTGTTGATATTTTGGCTACTCTTTCAATGGTGTGACAGAAATTCACTGCACTACACGCACTATAGAGGGCTGTAAATGTTTGCTAGCTGCTCTGTGTTCAGAACAAAAAAGAGGAAGTGCCTATGGAGATCAGGATCTGGTCTTCCAGCCAGATGTAAATGCTGTTGAAATGCACATCTGTGCTGATTCAGAAAAGGTCTTTGTCCAGGAAGCAATGGGCTGTGTCATAAAGCACAGTGTGAGCCTATGGGAGGAGCTCCTGTTACTCAGCATTCACTAACCAATCAGTCCCTCAAGGCGATCTCCCAGTAGGAAGTTGTGATGGGTCTTTTCTGCCACCATCTTCAGGCTTGGCTTTGCAGAGACACTCTTCAGGTGGTCTAGTGTGTTGCTCTGTGAGAGCTACTATATGGAGCTGAGCCAAGAGGAGCTTGAGAACCACGGCATGGTGAGCTTGGGGCTACCATCCCCAGATGGGGAGAAGTGCCTAGTTGAACCATGGGAACCAGTGCAGAGTGTCATCCCAAGGCTGGGTACTAATAAGAGGCCTGAAGCAGAGTTTGCCATGTTCCTGCCTGTTCTTGAATTGTCCTGTATGATCCTAATGGTCCTGTGTGTCCCAGTTTATTTCTATGTGATCCTAAGAGCCTGCATGGACTTTGAAATTCTCTGGGCCAGCTGGTAGGTTCTTGAGTATGTTCACTCTGCTGGCTGTGCATATGCACAGCATTGGTACTGGGACTGTGCTTTTAAATATCTTTGTTGACATCACTTTTAAGTTTAGGCAACCTTAGATCTTGTCCTGTCACTATCAAACACAGATTTGCCAAACACAGAGAGCTGTGGTCCCTTCAGTGTCTTTAGAAGTTCAGCAATTGCAAAGTTTACTATTTATGTTTTCAATGAACTAGGACTTAATCGTGTGGAGCTTGTAAACAATACTTCCTATGTAGAGGAGCACTCTACTGCTAAACTGTGACATGGAAATGTAGATGGGATGGCAGTTCTTAGGAGACATTAAGTCACTAAATAGAATTTTGGTCATGGAGGACTGTATACGAAACACACCAAAGACAAATTTTATGCTAACCATGACTGTCAGAGTATAGTATGATTAGATGTAAGTGATTGTTCCTGGGGCTTAACCAGCTCTATTACAACAACAAAGGAGACAACCCAGATTTAAAAGGGGCAGAAATATCTATCCCTCTATTATCATCAGGACTCTAAATGCTGCTCAAGGAAGCATTACAGGGTCACAACCAAAATTATGTCCTGGTGTGACATAAAGTATATTAATTCTAGAAGAGCTGCATCTCCAGTCTTTTGCAAAGAAGTTTTATGTCAAGGTCTCATATTGAGTGCGTGGATTGGAACACTGTCTATAGCCCCACAGGACATTGCTCTTGTTATCCTGAAAAACTGCCCTAAATATTGTATTAAAAATCTGCAGCACCTCAGAGTATAAAATTACTTGTCTGATTCACATAGTTGATTTTCCATTCTAGAAGAGGGAAAGGAATTATGTTTGAAGCATGGTTTTTCTGTTTGGACCAGAAGACAGGGAAACAGTGCACTGTGCACACTTCATGTGGAAACAAATGAGATGGTAGCAAGATCACTTTCTGAAGGCAGTGAGCTGCAGGGGTCTCCATTATGAGGAAGGACATACAGGGAATGTTGAATGACTTTCTCTGCCCACAATTTCCCTGCATGCATTAATTCTTTCCATGTGAATATAAAAAAAGTGAGTTGATGGTTTGACATTTCATGGAGGATTCCGTGAACTACTAAGTACTCAATTTCCAATTAGAGAAATCTCCTGTGCAGATGCGTGCAATCATGGTTAACACAGGTATGTTAGCTAAAATTTTTGTGAAATGGAACTCAGTGGCTGGAATTTTACATAGGACAAAGTCATGCAGTGTCTTATTACTGGCATTCTCTCTATCAGGCATTTGTTTACTCCACTTCAAAGTCATTTAGCTAAGTGTTATTCCACTTGTTATCATCATGCTAAAACATCAATTATTGGTATAATTTTAAAATTAATTATCTTTAAATGCATTACTGATTTTGCTTTATATATTTCAATGTTCCTATTTAGAGAATTGATTCTCAAATTTGGGTTTCTGAGCTTCCTTTAGGAGAATCAAATGAATAGCTGACCCTATCATGTGCCTGGTCTCAGAGCATCAGAAAACACAGATATTTGTATTTTAATTTATAAAAATAACAAAAATATGATAAAAATGATTTTAGAAGCTGGGCATTGGTGGCACACACCTTTAATACCAGCACTTTGGAGGCACAGGCACGTGGATCTCTGTGAGTTCGAGGCCAGCCTGGTCTACAAGAGGTTGTTCCAGGACAGTGTCCAAAATAATACAGACAAACTCTATCTGAAAAAAGCAAAAAAAAATGATTTTACAGGTTGAGGGTCATTACATCATTGTGAGGAGCCGCCCTCGCTATCGCTATCGCCATTAGAAGATGGCGCTGACATCCGCTGTCAGTTGGAGTTCACCGTTTAAGCTGTGCCTCACCCGTCATCTGGGGTGATGAGCAAACCACCAATCCCGGCTCTACACGTCTCACTCGGAGCTCCTAGGCTTATATAAGGGGCTGGGTTTCTTAGCTTGGGGTCTCCCTCTCAGAAGCTGATCATCTATCTCTCAAGATGTATTAAAGCTTTACTGCAGAAGGATCCGAGTGTCCTGCGTCGTTCTTGCTGGCAAGACGGTAGCGCGGGACATCTGGTGCCGAAACCGGGAACTCTTCAACATTGCCGGTGCTGCGGGAGACCCCTTGGAAGACGGGGCGGATTCAGAACTGCAGGGACGTAAGTTCAGAGAGGTATGCTTTATCCTGAATACCCCTTTTCTCGACTTTGGCCTTAGTTTGTCATCACCGTGGGACGGGTCAGTGGAGGCTTTGGTACTAGTCCTGTTTGTCCTTCTTCATCGTGGCTGGTGCTGACAGAACGGTGCTGTCAGTCTGGTAAAGGAGTCGAGCGCCGTTTTTTAGATAAGCTGCTAGCACGCTGGGGTTGTCACAGTCAGTGGTTACTGCCCTACAGACTGTGCTAAAACAAAGAGATCTCAAAATTGCACCACGAACACTTCAAAATTTTGTGAAGGAGGTAGATAGAGTGGCACCATGGTATGCTTGTTCCGGGTCCCTCACTGTGGCCTCATGGAACAAGCTAGGTAAAGACCTAGACAGGAAGCATGCAGAAGGAGATCTCTGCTTAGGTACCAAAGCCATTTGGAAGCTAGTTAAAAACTGCTTGGAGGATGAGGCCTGTCACCCTGCTATAGTAGAAAGTCAGGGAACCTTAGAGGAAGTTCAGGATAGCATGTCAGAAACTGAACGGAGTGAGAGAATGGGAGCTCGCAAAAGGAAAGACATGTCTAAGAAAAAAAGGCCCTCCCCAAGAAGTTAAGAAAGGGGGGAGAGAAAGAAGGGAGTGATCATTCACCCCCTAACAAATCTAAGAAAAAGAAAAAGCCAGAATCTAGCCTATACCCTACGGTAGAGCTAGAAGCCTTGGAGCTAGATAATTCTGATTCTGACACTCTGGATTCTAGTGAAGAAGGTGGTCTAGAGGAGGAGGTGGCACGGTATGAGGATGAAAGATATCACCCAGATAGACACAGGCCGCTGAAAACAAAAATGAATGTGAGGCCACCGCCTATAAATCCGGCGGGCTCACGCCCTTCAGCGCCTCCGCCGTATGAGCTTCGGCTGAATACTGGTACTGACTCCTTTTTACCTTTAGAGGAACGGAGAAAAATACAAATGGCTTTTCCAGTATTCGAGAATGTGGAAGGTGAAAGAGTACATACCCCCGTAGATTACAATCAAATCAAAGAATTGGCCGAATCCGTTCGTAATTATGGTGTCAATGCTAACTTTACCACAATACAGGTGGAAAGGCTTGCTAATTTTGCCATGACTCCCACTGACTGGCAGACGACAGTGAAAGCAGTGCTTTCCAACATGGGACAATACATGGAATGGAAGGCTCTCTGGTATGAGGCAGCCCAGGCGCAAGCTAGAGTTAATGCCACAGCTGAAGATGAGAATCAGAGGCAGTGGACATTTGAAATGCTGACAGGTCAGGGTCAACATGCCCTTAATCAAACCAACTACATCTGGGGCGTCTATGGTCAGGTGTTGGCCGCCGCTATTAAAGCATGGAAGGCCCTCACAAAAAGGGGAGAATCCAGTGGACACCTTACAAAGATTGTCCAAGGACCCCAAGAGCCATTTTCAGACTTTGTGGCAAGAATGACCGAGGCCGCCGGTCGCATCTTTGGTGATTCAGAACAAGCTATGCCACTGATTGAGCAACTTGTCTATGAACAAGCAACCCAGGAATGTTGAGCGGCTATCGCCCCTCACAAAAGCAAAGGTTTACAAGATTGGCTCAGAGTGTGCAGGGAGCTGGGGGGACCCCTAACCAATGCAGGACTAGCTGCCACCATTTTACAAACGCACAGGCATAGAGATTTATCTAGTCGAAAAGCTTGTTTTAATTGTGGGAAAATGGGGCACCTTAAGAAAGATTGTCAATCCCCTGAAAGAACAAGAGAACTGGAGCTTTGCCGTCGTTGTGGTAAAGGTTATCATAGGGCTAGTGAATGCAGGTCAGTCCGGGACATGAAAGGGAGGCTTCTGCCCCCTATTGAAGAACCAAAGGTACCCCAATCAAAAAACGGGTCACGGGGCCCATGGTCCCAGGGCCCTCAGAAATATGAGAACCGATTTCAGAAAAGCAATCAAGAGGAAGTAGAGGCTTCCGAGGAACCCCCGGAATGGACTTGCGTGCCGCCTCCGACTTCTTACTCATGCCCCAAATGAATGTTCAACCGGTCCCAGTCCATTCCCCTGGACCTTTGCCCCCTGCCGCCATTGGGCTTATTCTGGGCCGTGGCTCCTTAACTTTACAGGGACTCATTATATATCCTGGGAGTGTTGACCCGTATCATAAAGAGGAGATTCAAGTTCTCTGTTCTAGCCCTCGGGGCGTATTTTCTATAAAGCAGGGAGATAGAATTGCACAACTGGTGTTGCTGCCCTCCTTCAGGGATGGAGAAACCTACACTTTACAAAAAAGGGCTATGGGATCTTCTGGAAGTGATTCAGCCTATCTGGCTATACCCCTAAATGAGAGACCTACAATAAAATTGTTAATTAATGGAAAAGAATTTGAAGGGATAATGGATACGGGGACAGACAAAAGCATTATTTCACTCCATTGGTGGCCGAAGTCTTGGCCCACTGTTGTTTCATCTCATTCTCTACAAGGTCTTGGATACCAGTCCTCTCCTGCCATCAGTGCCTCAGCCTTAACCTGGCAGAACGCTGAGGGCAAACAGGGATGTTTTACCCCCTATGTGTTGCCACTCCCTGTAAATTTATGGGGACGGGATGTGTTACAAGCCATGGGCATGACCCTAACTAATGAATACTCCCCCCCAGGCATCAGCCATTATGGCAAAGATGGGGTATAAAAGGGTAGAGGCTTGGGTAGGCAAGAACAAGGCAGAATAAAACCCATTACGCAACACGGAAATCGGGGTAGAAAAGGACTGGGTTTTATTTAGGGGCCGTTGAGGCTTCACGACCCATACCATGGAAAACAGAGGAGCCGTTATGGGTCTCTCAATGGCCTCTATCCTCTGAAAAATTAGAGGCTGTGACAAGATTAGTGCAAGAACAGGAATGGCTGGGGCATCTAGAGCCTTCTACCTCCCCATGGAATACACCAATTTTTGTTATTAAGAAGAAATCTGGGAACTGGAGATTACTCCACGACCTGCGGGCCATTAACAATCAGATGCATCTTTTTGGCCCTGTTCAAAGAGGACTTCCTTTGCTTTCTGCACTTCCTCAAGATTGGAAGCTTATTATTATAGATATTAAGGATTGTTTCTTCTCTATTCCACTTTACCCACGGGATAGACCAAGGTTTGCCTTCACTATCCCTTCTCTTAATCATATGGGACCAGACAAGAGATTTCAGTGGAAGGTACTGCCGCAAGGCATGGCCAATAGCCCAACAATATGTCAGCTGTATGTGCAGGAGGCTTTGGAGCCAATTAGGAAGCAATTTACATCTTTAATCATGATCCATTATATGGACGATATTCTTATTTGTCACAAAAAGTTAGATGTTTTACAAAAGGCTTTTCCCATGCTGGTGGCTGAATTAAAACAGTGGGGAGGAGGGCACAGGAGGAGGGGAGGGAAAGGGAGAGGGACCTCGTACTGACTTGTGAAGCAACCTTGTTTCTTATCTAAATTTAAAATGGAAAATAAAATAAATATTAATATAAAAAAAAAAAAAAAAAAAAAAACAGTGGGGATTAGAGATTGCCTCAGAAAAGGTTCAAATTGCAGATACAGGCCTCTTTTTGGGCTCAATGATTACTCCCAAAAATATAGTTCCTCAGAAAATAGAAATTCGCAAAGACCACTTACAAACATTAAATGATTTTCAGAAACTTCTGGGAGATATAAATTGGTTGAGGCCCTTTTTAAAAATTCCATCTGCTGATCTAAAACCCCTCTTCGATCTCCTGGAGGGTGAGCCTCATATCTCCTCACCCAGAAAATTTACCCCTGCCGCCCACCGAGCCTTACAGATGGTGGAAGAGGCCTTACAGGAAGCACAATTACAACGTATTGAGGAGTCACTACCTTTTAATCTGTGTGTTTTTAAGACAGCTCAATTGCCAACTGCAGTCCTGTGGCAACATGGACCATTACTTTGGATTCATCCAAATGCTTCCCCTGCTAAGATTATTGACTGGTACCCTGATGCTGTTGCACAGCTCGCGCTTCGCGGAATAAAAGCAGCTGTTACGCATTTTGGCAGGGATCCTGATTCCTTGATTGTGCCTTATACTGCTGCACAAGTTCAGACCTTGGCAGCCACATCTAGTGATTGGGCAGTTTTAGTTACTTCCTTTTCAGGACAAATTGATAATCATTTTCCAAAGCATCCAATTTTACAGTTTGCCCTAAACCAGGCTATAGTGTTTCCACAAGTGACAGCTAAAGACCCACTCCCAGATGGGACTGTGGTGTACACTGATGGATCGAAAACTGGTATGGGAGCTTATGTGGTCAAGGATAGGGTTATATCTAAACAATATAATGAAACTTCACCTCAAGTTGTAGAATGTCTGATAGTACTGGAGGTTCTTGAGGCTTTTCCAGGACCCCTCAATATTGTATCAGATTCCTCTTATGTGGTTAATGCAGTTAATCTCCTTGAGATAGCTGGAATAATAAGATCCTCCAGCAGAGTTGCTAACATCTTTCAGAAGATACAAGCTGCCTTGTTAAATAGGAGATTTCCTGTTTTCATTACCCATGTCCGAGCACATTCTGGACTCCCAGGTCCCATGTCCTTAGGGAATGACTTAGCGGACAAGGCTACAAAGCTGGTGGCCGCTGCCTTGTCTACCCACGCACAAGCAGCAAAAGAGTTCCATCAGCGCTTTCATGTGACGGCTGAGACCTTGCGCCGTCGTTTTGCTCTATCCAGGAAAGAGGCTAGGGAAATTGTTACTCAATGCCAGAATTGCTGCGAATTCTTACCTGCTCCCCACGTGGGAATAAACCCACGTGGCATTAGACCATTGCAGATGTGGCAGATGGATGTTACTCATATTCCCTCTTTTGGAAGGCTTCAATATGTTCATGTTTCTGTTGACACCTGTTCTGGCGTAATGTTTGCCACGCCCCTAACAGGGGAAAAGGCCTCATATGTGATTCAACATTGCCTTGAGGCCTGGAGTGCTTGGGGAAAACCCAGAATTTTAAAAACAGACAATGGACCAGCATATACCTCTCAAAAATTCCGACAGTTTTGTCGGCAAATGGATGTTACCCATCTAACTGGCCTACCTTATAACCCTCAAGGACAGGGCATTGTGGAACGTGCCCATCGTACACTCAAATCATATCTGATTAAACAAAAGGGGAGTATTGAGGATGTTCTACCCTCGGTACCAAGAGTTGCTGTGTCCATGGCACTTTTTACCCTTAATTTCTTGAACTCTGATGCCCAAGGCCACACTGCGGCCGATCGCCACAGTTTAGAGCCTGATAGGCCAAAAGAAATGGTAAAATGGAAAGATGTCTTGACTGATCTCTGGAAAGGCCCGGATCCTATTCTTATAAGATCCAGGGGAGCTGTGTGTGTTTTTCCACAGGAGGAAGAAAACCCCCTGTGGATCCCTGAAAGACTCACTCGAAGAGCTCCTTCACAACTCCAGAATAAGAAGGATGGAGGCCAAGTGGGTGATGAAGACTCTCCTACTCGGGATGATGGTTCCTAGTATGATGGGAGAGTTATGGTGGGCCATCATGTCTACCTTCCCCCTACCGATGCCAGTGATGCATAATGCCCAAGTGTTCCCTAGATTTTTCACAACTAATAGAGAGTTGGGGCTTGCCTTTTTGCCTTTAGATCCTCAGATACAGAGTTTTCAGGATGAGAGAACCTTGTCATTGGTAGGAAGCTTGTGCTTTACTGTGATTTCTTCATTAAAGGATAATTTTATTCATATGGATCCAGAAAGATCTAATGCTAATCCTTTTGAATTAATGGAAGCTGTACTGATCTTTCTCCTATGGCAATGATTGCTGGAGGATATAGTGAGAAGGGACAGATTACTTTTGATTGGAAAGGGGCATTAGGCAACAGTCTGAGTGAGGGACAGAGCTCTGGATCATCTGATTGGTCCTCCTCCAATGTTAAGTATACCCCTTTTAAGAGAACTAATTATTCAGCTGCTCCAATTTGTGTTTGGCTGCCCTTTATTTGGGTTGTGAGTAATGATACCTTAGGTAAGAATCAGAAAGAAATAAATTGTTCTGCTTAGAATTGTTTTTATGCATTATGCTGGGATGCTATTAAGCACCCTTTTGCTTTGGTAATGCGCATGCCTCGATTTGTTCCAGTTCCTGTTGAGGTGCCAAGTAGTTTGAGTTTGTTTAGGGAAAAGCGAGATTTTTAGGATCTCTGCTATTATTGTGGGCCTGATAGCCTCCGCCGCGGTTACTGCTTTGGTTACCGCCTCAGCCCTTGCACTTTCCGCCACTGTGCAGACAACTCAAACCATTAATGAACTATCGGCCACTGTGACCATGGCCCTAGATAAACAGGCCACTGCCAATTCTCAGATACAAGGAGGCCTGATGTTGGTAAACCAACAGATTAATTTGGTTCAGGAACAATTGGATATATTGTGGCAGATGGCCCAATTGGGATGTGAACAAAAGTTGCCTGGCCTTTGTGTCACTTCAGTACAATATGAGAATTTTACAAGAGCAGCTAACCTGTCAAAAGCTCTGTCTCAACATTTATTACAGAATTGGACTTTTGAGTTTGAGCAGACACTCCGTGAGTTGAGAGTGGCGATCCTGCAAGTGAATTCGACGCGTCTGGATCTTTCTCTGATGGAAGGCCTCTCCTCCTGGATTTCATCTGCATTTTCTTATTTTAAGGAATGGGTGGGGGTGGGATCATTTAGCCTAGTTCTCTGCTGTGGAATAGTGTTGATGCTTTGGATGGTGTGTAAGCTCAGAGCCCAAACAAAAAGAGACAAAGTGGTGGTGGCACAAGCACTTGCTGCCTTAGAACACGGAGCCTCCCCTGACATTTGGTTAACCATGTTAAAGCAATAGGTCGCTGGCCTCCTGGCTCTTGCACCCCACGAGGCTAGTCTCATTGCACGGGATAGAGTGGGTAGGCTTCAGCAGCCCAAGGAGTTGCAAGGCTAAGCACTGCACAGGAGAGGTCTGCGGTATAACGACTTTCTCCTGGGAGATAAGTCATCTTGCATGAAGGTTCTATGTCATGATCTCCTTCCCCCAGAAAAACGACATCGGGACTGGTCAGGGCTCCCTCTGGGGATAAGACCCTGGAGAGGAGCTTTGTACATGTTCCAAATTTGCACATGGGGATTTGACCTCTATCTCCACTCCAAAGTTGTGGGTGTCCTATGGCTTCAAAAATAAATGAATAGGGGGAGATGTGAGGAGCTGCCCTCGCTATCGCTATCGCCATTAGAAGATGGCGCTGACATCCGCTGTCAGTTGGAGTTCACCGTTTAAGCTGTGCCTCACCCGTCATCTGTGGTGATGAGCAAACCACCAATCCCGGCTCTACACGTCTCACTCGGAGCTCCTAGGCTTATATAAGGGGCTGGGTTTCTTAGCTTGGGGTCTCCCTCTCAGAAGCTGATCATCTATCTCTCAAGATGTATTAAAGCTTTACTGCAGAAGGATCCGAGTGTCCTGCGTCGTTCTTGCTGGTGAGACGGTAGCGCAGGACACATCATGAGGAACTGTATTAAATGGTCACAGCATTAGTAAGTTTGAGAACCACTGTTAATGTCAACACCTCCCACAGCTCAAGCTTGCCCCACACTATATACTTTGGAATTTCTCTAAACACCCAATCCTGCCTCTGCTGCTCATTGCTGGAAAGACAGTCCGGCTGCTCCTTCCTTGGCTGGGTTGCGACTGGTCTGAAGGAAGGAAAATAGATAAAAGAATGAGGATCCTCCAACTTCTCATGATTTTGTGGTGCATTTACAAATGAAGTGGGACCTGTGTAAGAACTGAGTTCACTGACCAACTGTAAAACAATTTTAGTCACAACTGAGAAAGCCATGGGCAAGAAAGAGGGTGAATTCCTTTCTGCTGTGATAGTAGTTGTCTTTAAAGGTGACTAGTGAAGTGATAAATTTTAGACAATCAATAAAAATTCTGACTGGCCATTTCTTTTGTCCACAGACCAGGCCATCAAGAAGGTGGGTAAAGAACTGAATTTATGGGTCTGAGAGAATGTTGAGAGTCTATGAGCTGTGCCTGCTCATCCAGAGGTCCTCATTTCAATTTCCAGCGGTGATATGTTGGGTCACAAGTATCACTAATGAGATCTGGTGCCCTCATCTGGCTTGCAGACATACCCCCAGGAAGAACACTATATTCATAATTGGAAAGACAGGTTCAGACTTAGGCATCTCTTTCAGATATGTTTAGGGTTTAGATGGGATAGACATGCTTAGGATAGGATATAGGTAGATTTTAATTTGTTTATCATCTTCTATGTATATATGTTTTATATATGTTTAACACATTTTGTATGTTGGCACAATTTAATTTTGTTTAAAGTCTAAATATTTTCTTTAGATTAGAAGGAGAAGTGTAGGGAGAGATCTACGTACCAATAGAGCTGACCACACACCTTTGGGTGTGGGGACATGTATGTAGAACTTAAGGGAGATAAAACAGCTATTGGGAGGCATGGTCAGCATTAAGGGTACATAGATCTCTCCCTACACATGATAAATAAATAAATCTTTAAAAAGGAAATAGTTATTAAAACAGAACTAATCTCATCTTTAAACAAAATTACTATAGTTACAGAAGTACAAGCAAAATAGAGGAACTGGATAAAATGCTGTTGCCCTTCCTAACATGATTGTGTTTTCCAGGTTAAGATATATGTCCCAAAGAAATGATGTGGTCAGTACTTGCTACACTTTAGTACAAACCCCAGTGTCTGGAGCCCATGGCTTTGAAGCCTGTTTCAACTTTCTGACAGATATTTTGTGTTACAGTTACATTATTCCCATTATCTCTTTTCTGCCTCAATGTCTCTCACACAGACTCATCACTGTGTTCTAATACATGGTCTTTTTCCCAATTAACCTCAACTGTCAACATGACCTAGCCTAGAGATATCAGGGTGAACATCAGTGGAGGGTGTGCTTAGATCAGAATATCTGATGACTGTGTCTGAGTGTGCTTATGTTGATTATGATTGATGTGTGATGTGAAGTCTATTCCTTTGAGTTGGCCATATCTCTAAGCATGTATGCATGTGCTGGGTAAGAGAGCTAGCATAGCCCTAGAAAACAACAAAGCAAGACAGATAGCTAGGAAGCAATGTTTCTTCATATTTTACCTTTATTTATTGCTTGAGTTTCTAACCTAAATTCACACTAGGATGGACAGTGACATAGGATATCAACTGAATAAACCTGTTCACTACCTGAGTTGGTTTGGCTAGAGAAGTTAATCAGAAAGTCGGTACAAAATATGGGCATCAAATGTGATTTTCTTGTTGATGTTTTATTGTCCAGCCCATGAATATCACTTACTCATGGCAGCATTCTTCACAGCTTTTTAGTGCTTGGATTATGCGTCATGTATTCCAGTCATTCATAAAAGATAGTGTTAGGTCAGAAGAGCTAGGTTCACAGTTTCTTGTAGAGTTAGGATTGACAGTTACACAGGCAATGTCAGCTATATAACAGTGTCTCCAGAAGTTTATGTCATTTGGGTACATCATTTGTGTCATTCACAGAAGTTGGGGGGATAATCAGGGGTATTTATAAACAATACCCAACTAGTGTGGAGTAATGGTAACTAAATTTAGTGCTTGTCAGGATTATAAGAAGAGCTTACTCCAGCTTACTCAACACCATCATAGTTATAATGAGTCATAGCAGTTAGGGGATGAATACTAGAAAATGGAATTCTAAGCTGGGTGGTTTTGGTGCACACCTTTAATCCTAACACTCAGGAGGGAGAAGCAAGCAGATCTCTGTGAGTTCAAGACCACCTTGGTCTACAAGAGCTAATTCTAGGAAACCCTCCAAAGCTACAGAGAAACTCTGTCTCAAAAAATAATCTTAAAAAACATATAATTTTAAGTAAAAATGGTTTAATATTGATACGTATACTTTGTAGCTCTATGGTATCATAGAAGGAGGAACTTTTTCCTTGGCATCATGAGGAATCTTCACATAGAGAGTTTATAAGCTTCTACAAGTATGCTGTGGTTTCTAAAGTTTAAGGTCTTCCCAGTCACCTGCCTACACTAATGAGTGGGATTATAAATTGTGTACATTTTTAATTGCCAACTCCATGGTGTGGCAAAGGCTTTCCTGTAATATTTAGCCATAGAGAAGCTTCAAACTGATGTTTGTAACTATATAGACCTGCGGATATTGTGAATTGGGTAGTTTTAGCATCTGTTGCTTTAATAAAATTTATTTTCAATATTAGAATTCCCTACCCATGAAGTTGACCTAATCAGGTTCAGTATGAAACCTGAGTTAGTTCTTGTATGTTTTCAAAATAACCACAAAGGACAGCTAGTTTGTATAGACTTTAGGTGCCTGCAATCATTTTATGACTTTTATTCACATGTATTTGTGACTCATCAGGTCAAAGACTGTTACTGTACGAATAAAATAAGCTTGTTCCTGAGAAAACATGGTAGAGAAAACCAAGTACTGAAATTTGTCCCTTGGACACTACATATGTGGAATACTGTGCACATACACTGGCAAATCAAACATGTATATGCAATACAAAAGTTCACATGACATATGCATAAATATTATTACCCCTCATGCAAAAGCACACTCCAAATACACACATAACATTAATGCAAACATACTCAGAAACAAAACTAAACCCATGACATAAAGCACACGTAACACACACACAAATACAAATATCATACAAATGTGCACATACAAACACATACACACACAAAGACACTTTCAAAGTCAGTATTAGAATTGTAGAAACACTTAGGATACATATGTTCAATAAATTTTCACAAGACTGATTTTTTGCAATTTGTTATTTATGGTTTGTGTGATATAGCAGCATGATCTGTGAAGTTCTGACCTCATAGATGTAGTCTCTCTGGTAACATAAAATACATATTTGTGAAGTGTAATATATGGGAATGTTGGTTCCTATCAGAAGAAGATGAGTAAATTAATTTTCCACTTGATATCAGTGGTATAGTAAAATCATTTAGAGTCTCTATCAGCACCATGATAAGCTGCAACTGTATGGGACACTGACATTTTACAGACTCTTTAGATTTAAGTACAGAAGACTTTAGTATTTTGATGTCATAAAATTGCCTTGTTTTGATTTTTGCGGGGGGGTTTCTCTGTATTGTTTTGGAGGCTGTCCTGGGACTCACTCTGTAGAACAGGCTTGCCTTGAACTCACAGAGATCCACCTGCCTCTGCCTCCCAATAGCTGGGATTATAGGTGTGCACCATCAACGCCCGGCTTTTGTTTTGATTTTTTTGACACATTCTTTTTATGGAAATTTAGGTGCCCTGGATGTTGCTTGTGGTTCACTCTGACATTGAACTCACAGACAGAACCTCCTGACTTAGACTTCCAAGTGATGGGAATAAATGGTTACTTCAACTTGCCTGACCTTTACTTAGATTCGTTGAAACATTCTCAACATGTATCCTTGGTGGGCCTGGCATTGATGAGTACATTAGGCTGGATTCAGGCTCAGAGGTCTGTTTGCCTCTAACATCAGATCCCTGTGTTTAAAGAATATTCTAGCACACCTGCCTGAGATCTGTTTTATATGATCATTTAATGTTTATGTTAGTTGTGTTTTAAAAAGTGGTAGCAAAACATGGTGGCCAAATATTTTGGGCCAGCCTTACTTATTTTGTGACATGATCTTTAGGAGGCCAATGTGGCTTTGAAATTCTTATTTGCCTGAGGATAGTCTTCTCTTGATATTAATACACCCAACTGACCTGTTGTCCAGGTTATGGTTTATATATGTAAAATAATGAAATATTGCTCATTTTTCATACTTTATAAGTTTAGATTCAGAGATGAAGAATACTCTTGATTTTCATTCAGACCTGTGTGAATTATGTTTGGTTTTTGTCCTTTTGTCTCCTGTCTACAGGAATTACTACTAAATTATCATTAATTCTCAGCTTTCTTTTCAAAATCTTATTTGATTTTTAGAATTATGATTTATTTGCATATCTCAGATTCCCCATTATTCTAGACGATTTTCATCTTATAGTGAAACCCAAGCTGGGCTCATGTCATGCATCTGCTCCATAACACAGTTTTTCCCTGCCTTAGAAATGCTTGTTTGATGTCTGAGAATATTTGTCTTTGGTATGACTTCAGTAAACAGATCAGAACCTTCGGTTAGTAAATATTTTGTATTACTTTTTACTTCATCTGTGCTTTCCTCATAGGAGGATAATTGTCGTGTGAGATGACTTCTTAGTTTTAGGGTATGTTTTGTTTCATGTATCCTATCTTTGAATTAAAAAGTCAGGGTTTTCTTGTGGATAGGATTGAGAGTGTATGTAAGGAAGTTTATTTCTTTTTCTTACAAAGTGTAAGAATGTTTTAGAAATTATTGTTGCCCTGATTTTCAAATTTAAATTAACCAATTAATGGGTATATTTGAGCTAGTTTTGATGGGTAGCTGTCCTGGATTTCAAATTTGTAGACCATTAGGCCTCACACTTGTGGTAAATATGCTATATTCCAACAGCTGTGATTATATTTGTGAGGTGAGTATAATATCTTTTATCTTCTAGTTATTTTTATCTGCTAATATAAGTCTAAATTACTTATTTTGTTTTTCAGAAAATGTAAAATCTGCTAATTAATGTAGTTTTCTTACTGGTACATGATCATTGGGATGGACATTTCCGCTTTTTCAATTGGAAATTCGGAATTTCAAGTTGAGATTTGTTAAATTCCTGGTACATTTTTAGTGCTTTGCATGTATAGAGAGATTATGTGTGTTGAAGTGAAGCTATGATTTCTTTTCGGTAACAGTAACAATGTACCAGAAAGGTACAGTCAAACATAAAATTGATAAATAAAAGCTGTAAGCTAGGCATTGTTGGCGCAAGCCTCTAAGCCCAGTGCACAGCAGGCAGAAACAGGTGGATCTGTGTGAGTTGGAAGCCAACATGGTCTACAAGAGATTATTCCAGGAAAGCATCCACAACAATAAAACAACCTTGGCTTGAAACACTACTCACTACCATCGTCCTCGCCCCTACCCCCAAAAAGAAAGAAAGTTTTCCCTCAGTCAGAGGATATGTTCTTTTAGGCCACTGAGAACAGGTTGTGATCCTTGTGGGGACACTCAGTGATTTCTTTTATCATGGCCCTACACCTGCTTAGTCAGCTGACTTAGGATCACTTGGTGTTTGCAGTGAATGTAGGAGCCCAAGTTAAAAATGAGGTGAGCAAGAAATTAAGCATAACCAGGATCCAAGCATGCCCCTGTCTCTAATTCAGCATAGTGAAACTATGTATGGAACCCTGGAACTTGTTTTATACTATTGTTGCTTCTTTATGTTTCTATTATAGCCCAAGCCATTATGTAGCCCCTCCTGATCCACTCTTTTCTTAGAAATTTCCTCTTAGAAGACATTAGCTGTTATTTATGTTTTTATGTGTTTGAATTTTGCCTGCATGTTTCATATCTGTACCAATGGGATTTCTAGTATCTATAGATGCCAGATTCTTTGCAACTGGGTTTAAAATTGGTTGTGTGCTTCTATGTGGATTCTGAAAAACAAACCGATGTCCCCTAGAAGGTGAACTAGTGTTCTGAATTGCTGAGCATTTTCTCCCATTCCTAAGTTTTTGCCCACACTTTAGGAAATATTTTAATGTGGTCTCTGCTTGACATTATTGCTAGTGTTTGCTTAGTTAAGGTTTTATCTATTTATTTATTTTTAAGTTTAAATTTAGATTAGAAACAAGGTGTCTTCACAAGTCAGTTCCAGGTCCCCCCCTTTCCCTCCCCTCCTCCCATGACATCCCCCCATGTGTAGTTAAGTTTTACTCACAGTCTCTAATGTAGCCCAGACTGATGTTCACCACATTTGAATCTGGGAACTTCTGATCCTTCTTCTGTTTCAAGAAATTCTGGGATTACAAGTGTGCACTATGACCACAGCTGTTACACTTATTGTTTGTAATATGAATGCAGGGCAAACAACCAATTTGTCACTTTCACATGTGTTTTATATACTACACTGTAGGCTTCTGTCAACCAGAGGTTATTACTGCATAGTGTCCTCCTCTAAATTAGTGGACATATTGTGCTCTGTAATTTGCATTCTTGAGAATCACAAATCTAAACCAGTGTTTTATCTTGTTTGGATTTTATTCCTGAATTGACTAATGTTAACTGAGTGTCCCTTTGAGTCAGAAAAAAATAAGAATGACAATACTCCATGAACAAAATTTGCCTCTTACACTTTTTTACAATAAATAAAAATTTGAAATTAAAATCATTAAAAACAGAAAAGCTTTCCTCATTCAGGCATGGCTGAGTGTTTGAAAGTCTTGGCATTTGATATGAGTAATTTATATTGCGAAGCTACTTGGCAGATAAGTTATTGTCTCTTTAATCACATCTGATATTCACTTAAATCATGGTAAATCAAGTTGCTTTCTATTTCACAATACTTTGATTGAAAAAGGTGATTTCAAGACTTAGACATGTCCTTCTTGATAAAAGAATGGGGTTATAATTTAGTGATTGTAGGAGCTTCTGAAATGGTTTCTCTTGCAGGAAAATAATATATTTTAAGAACTGGAATCATCAACCACGTTGTCATATTTTGTGTTGTTGTACTCCTATTTGAATCTTAGTTTTATAATAATGTTTACTTCTGGAAAATCAGCACACTGACAGTTTCCTAGTACTTTCCTTTGTATAAATTGCAAATGTATTTCTGAGTGTGCGAAGCATTCCTTTGCCATGTTTTGATAGATAAGACCTTTAATCCCAGCACTCAGGAAGCAGAGGCAGTCAGATCTCAGTGAGGTGTAGGCCAGCCTGGTCTACAGAGCAAGTACCAGGGGAGGCTCCAAAGCTACACAGAGAAACCCTTTATTGTAAAACAAATAAGAAAAAAACAACCATTCATCTTATTTATTGGTGAGAGATTTGTACATAATGTTGGAGTTATTTTGCTCCTACCTAGGAACAACAATGACCAAAATAATGTTGAGAAATTCATGGCTATTGGCAATTTTGGCTTTGATATTCCTACATTAGACACCCTTTATTATTTTATGATTTTATGCAAAAGTACAATATACATAGTGATCAAATCCACCCCATATTTGCTCACTTCTTAGCGCTTGTCTTTTTTGTTTGTTTGTATGTTTTGTCCTTCATCTCCACTTCAGGGGATGGTTTTAGACTCCCTGAGTTCAGTTAATTCTAGTGGGAGAAATGAGATAATTTCACTTACAGGTCAAATTTACAGTGTTTTACACAGGCAAGTATGCCTGGAAATAAATACCAAAGCATAGAGACAAGAACTAAATTAGAGTCTCTGGAGGAATACCCTTGATTGTGCTCTACTGCCTGACTGCTTTAGTTTTCTTAGTTATTTTCTTTTCTATAAATTTGTATTTATATTTTCATTTAAAATTTTTTCTTTCTGGTTTTCCTGTCCTGGAGTCGTCCCAGATCTTCCCCTCCCATCCAAATCTATTGTCCACCCCCTCACTAGAAATAAACACAGTTAAAACATATCTTTGCTGTCTTACATATTGCTAAACTACATTACAAGGAACAGTACAGCTCCACAGTGGGCTGGGCCATCCTTCATAAATCATTAATCAAGAAAATGAAATAGATTTCAAGCTCCATTTCCCAAATAATCCTAACTTACAACACATGAAGGAAAAGCCAACCAGAACAAGGACTTTACGTACCAGCCAGTGCTATGTAGTAAAAATAAAGTCAATTTAAATAACTAACTTAATAACTGACTAAATAAATCCTCATGAGTAGTTTATCTTTTATCATTTCCCTTTTCTAATAATTTGATCCTTCTCCCAAGATGCTGGAATATTTTATCATGAAACATTCTATTGCTTTTGTCTTTGCTTAAGTTTGTCTTGTACCCAAGTGTGATGATTTTGTTTAGAGGTATAAAACTGAGAAGGAAGCTTTGCATGTACGAACTATCTGGTCCAGATTATCGTACAATTTTATTTTTATTTCTAAATCAAATCTCAAGTGACAACTGAGAAATGAACCCTAAAACTTGTTCTTTTGACTCCTCATGAACATTGCAACCCATGCACAGTTGTGCATCTTAATGTGAATACACAGGCAAAATGCAAAGAAAAGATGAAGATTACGATTAGTGAGAAGTGAAAATGTCTAGGAGGTTTTAATAACACTGATTTTTGTTGCTGGAAGCCAGGTTGAAGTTTGAAGCTTAAGAAGGCTCTTTAAAGTCTTAGTGATAGAATATGATTCAGAAGAGTCATTTAAGTTAAGAGAGTTAGTAGGAATGATTGAGTGTAGTTTATGGACACAGATGTTGTTGTGGTGTAATGGCTATATGATACCAGAATGTGCCTTTCATTAGGCGAATGAAAGAACATGAGAACACTACATGTCTTGCTTTTGCAAACAAGTGCATTCTGTATTATACTGTTTCCTGATAAACACATTTGACAGTGCTTTTGTGGATGCCAGAGGACTGCTATAGGGAATTTCTTTCCTTCTGATGTGATCTTTTGTTTCAAAATACTCTTTAGCCTTGATTGCAAAAGACTTTATTTTCGGAAGCAACACCTAACGCTTCGTGTTTTTCATTATTTCTATTTATTGTTCAGAGCAAATTTGCATGTGTTTCTGTGAATCTGATGCAAATAATCCTGCTTTATTCTGACCAAATTCTGAATCCCAAAATCACCAAGAGGACCATTTCGATGAAAAAAAGAATACAGTCTTTTACTGCTGCTTTTTAACAAGCTAACCTCATTAGTTGAGTCCTTTCAGCCATCCACCAAATCTGATGATTGGAGAAAAGACCCCAAGAATCATGAGGCAACGATCTTATAGGGCAGCATAAGGGATGTGTCTGGTGGTATCTCAGGACTGGTGCACTTCCAGGTTTGGATGACCTGCCCTGTGTTAATTGGTCACGTGGATATTAAGGCCTTTAGGCCTCCCAGGGTGGTTGCTCTGCTCTGCATATCTCTTTTGTGCACTTGTCCATAAGGCACTGTCAGAGCCTAAAGCACAGCCTTGCCTGCTAACTTCTGATTGTTTTTTTGCCAGATGTCCTCCTAGTGACCAGGACAGGAGCTTTAAGTTCATGAAAGCACATGTTAACCTGCCATAGGTCCTAAAACAGTGGTGGGAGGGGGTCTGTTCTCTTCAGCTGATGCATCCTTAATGCATTAAATAGATGTATGTTTGCTTGCCATCCAAAGACATTGATCTTTTGATGCAAATCTAGGGTGTTTCCTTTTCCTGGCTGTTGTAAATAAAACCACAGTAAGGGTGTATTAATAAATTACTCTAGAGAAGGATATTGACTGTCTTCAATATATATATGGGTTGTAGATTAATTCCCATTTTCCTGAGGAATCTCCATACTGATTTAGAAAGAGGCTGTATCAGTCGGCACTCCCACCAGCAGTGGAGGAGTGTTCCCCTCTCTCCACATCCTCTCCAGCATAAATTTTCTTCGGTGTTTTTGATTTTAGCCATTCTGACAGTAGTAAGATGGTATCTCAGAGTTGTTTTGATTTGCATTTCCCTGATGGCTAAGGATGTTGAGAACTTTCCTAAGTGTCTCTTGGCCATTTTAGCCTCCTCTACTGAGAATTCTCTATTTATCTCTGTACCCCACCTTTTCATTGGATCTTTTGGTATTTTGGAGACTTGTTTCTTGAGTTCTTTGTAAATTTTGGAGATTAGCCCTCTGCCAGATGTAGGGTTAGTGAATATCTTTTCCCATTCTGTGGCCTGCCTTTTTGTCTTTTTGACTGTGTCCTTTGCCTTTACAGAAGCTTTTTAGTTTCAGAAGGTCCCATTTGTTAATTGTTGATCTCAGTGCCTGTACCACTGGTGTTATGTTTAGGAAGTGGTCTCCTGTACCAACGCGTTGAAGAGTATCTCCACTTTCTCTTCTAAAAGTTTCAGTGTGGCTGTATTTATGTTGAGATCTTTGATCCATTTGGACTTAAGTTTTGTACAAGGCGATAAACATGGATCTATCTGCAGTCTTCTGCATACCAGTACCCAGTTATACCAGCACCATTTGTTGAAGATGCTTTCTTTTTTCCATTGTACAGTTTTAGCTTCTTTGTCAAAAATCAAGTGCTCATAGGTGTGTGGGTTAAAATTAGGGCTTTCGATTTGGTTCCATTGGTCTACCTGCCTATTTTTGTGCCAATACCAAGCTGTTTTCAGGACTACAGCACTATAATAGAGCTTGAAGTCAGGTATGGTGATGCCTCCTGAAGTTCCTTTATTGTAAAGGGATGTTTTGGCTATCCTGGGCCTTTTGTTTTTCCATATAATGTTGATTAATGCTCTTTCCAGGTCCTTGAAGAATTGTGATGGAATTTTGATAGGGACTGCATTGAATCTGTAGACTGCTTTTGGCAAGATTGCCATTTTTTTATGTTGATCCTAGCATTCCAAGTGCATGGGAGATCTTTCCATTTTCTGGTATCTTCTTTGATTTCTTTCTTTAAAGACACAAAGTTTTTGATATACAGGTCTTTAACATCCTTGGTTAACATTATCCCCAGATATTTGATGCTGTATTTGGCTATTATAAAGGGTGATGTTTCTCTGATTTCTTTCTCAGTCACTTCATCATCTGTATATACTAGGGCCACTGATTTTTTTGAGTTTACCTTGTATCCTGCAACATTGCTGAAGGTGTTTATCTGCTCTAGGAGTATCCTTGCGGAGTTTTTTTGGTCACTTATGTAAACTATCATATCATCTGCAAATAGTGAAAGTTTGACTTCTTTTCCTATTTGTATCCCCTTTATCTCCTTTTCTTGTCTTATTGCTGTAGCTAGAACTTCAAGTACAATATTGAAGAGATATGGAGAGAGTGGACAGCCTTTTCTTGTTCCTGATTTTAGAGGAATTGCTTTGAGTTTTTCTCCATTAAGTTTGATGTTAGCTGTTGGTTTACTGTATATTGCATTTATTATATTCAGGTACGTTCCTGTTATCACTGATCTCTCTAGGACACTTATCATGAAGGGGTGCTGGATTTTGTCAAAGGCTTTTTCAGCATCTAGTGAGATGATCATGTGGTTTTTCTTTCGCAGATTGTTGATATGGTGGATTACATTGATAGATTTTCTAATGTTGAACCATCCCTGCATTCCACTAGACCCAGCAATTCCACTCTTAGGCATATATCCAAATGAGGCAAGTTCATACAACAAGGGCATCTATTCCCCTATGTTCATAGCAGCATTATTTGTAATAGCCAGAACCTGGAAGCAACGTAGATGCCCCTCAACTGAAGAGTGGATAGAGAAAATGTGGTACATTTACACTATGTAGTATTACTCAGCAGAAAAAAACAATGGAATCTTGAAGTTTGCAGGGAAATGGATAGCACTGGAATAAACCATCCTGAGTGAGGTACCCCACTCACAAAAAGACAAACATGGTATGTACTCACTCATATATGGATTTTAGACATGGGTCAGGATAGTGCCAGTCTGCACTTCCACTGATAGAGAGTCTGGGAAACAGGAAAGAACCTAAAAGTTATGCATATATGCATAGTACCCAAGAGAAGAGGATTGAGACAAGATCCTCTGAATAGATGGGGAACACGGCGAGGGATGGGGGGGAGTGGGACCTGGGAAGAAGAGAGGGGGTGAAGAGGAAGAGAGTTGGTCATGGGGGAACAGGAAGTTGAGGGGGTGGGGGTAGAATAGGGGGAAGAGGGAATCATAGGATCGAATACAGATCAGGCTCCAGAGTGACCTGGAGTGGTCTAAAGGTATAACACCAATTGGCAAGCTAAGCAATAGTGGAGATACCACCTCGAATGCCCATTCCTGATAATGAACTTGATGTCTATATCCATCCGGGAGCCTTCATCCTGTGACTGATGGAAGCAGAGGCAAACACACAATTAATCACTGAACTGAACCCAAGGAACCCAGTGACAGAGAGAGATGAGTGATGAGCAAATTGGCAAAGAATGGGCTGGCAAAACCAGCAGAGACAGCTGATCTGAACAGGGGAGAGCTCTTGGACCCCAGACCGACAGTGGGGAGGCCAGCATGGGACTGATCTGGACTCCCCAAATGTGAGTGTCAGTGAGAAGGCCTGGGCAACCTATGGGGCCCTGAGCTGTGGATCAGTGTCTATCCCTGGTATACAAACATTCTTCGTGTGCCTGTAGCATAAAGAGGGATGCTCTCTCAGCCTGGACTCTAAGGGGAGTGCCTGGACCCTACCCAGAGTAAAATGACAGACTCTAGATATCCCCTATGTGGAAGGATTTGGCAATAGGGCTGGAGGGTGGGGAGGAAGGGGAGTGCGGGAGGAGGGGAGGGAGAGGGAACTGGGATTGACATGTAAAACAAGCTATTTAAAATTAAAATAAAAAATGACAATAAAAAAACAAAAAAACAAAAGAGAAAAAAAAATATATATGGGTGGTATTTCTGGGTCATAATGGTATATCTGGAGTTTGCCTTCATACAAATTTTTGAAATGGTTGATCTCTTTTCTGCATTCATTTCCAGCACATGCTAATTTTTTTTTAAGTTTAGGCATTCTGACTTTGGTGATACAAAATTAGAGAGAAGTTACAATTTGTATTTTCCTAGTTCCTAAGTATGCCGAACAATTTTAAATGTTTATTAACCAGTATTGTTTAATTTTCTGAAAATACTTTTTCTCTATACCTTATGATTAATATTTAAAATATAAACACATAATCACTCCCTTCCCCTTTGTCTCTCTAATCACTTCATGCCCCTGGTGTGGAATACTGACATAAGGTTGTATTACATTTGTTTATGCTCTGGAAAATTACTTTATTTATATGAAGGTTTTTACATTTTTTCCTGTTACATTTTTCCAATTATTTAAAGATGTGATGTTGTTGAGCATTGCCTATTTAAGGAACTTGACCTAAAAAATGACCAGACAATAGCTAGGGAAAACAGGGATAAGTGGTCCTGGCTGGAAGGAAGGATGAATAGGAGGAGAAATCTAAAAGAAGAGGAGAGAATGAGATAGACAGAGAGGGACATGTACATGACCAGAGGCAAACACCACACAGACAGATCCCAGGAGGAGTAATGTAAGAAATACAGAAACAAAGGCTAAAAGTACTGTAAAATGTACGTAAAGATAAACAGCTTAAGTTATAATGGCTAGCAAGAAACAAGTTAGAGCTGAGAATTAAAAACTAATGAGAAATTTTCATGTCTTGATTTGAGAGCACCTTCTTGGTCCCAAAGAAAACCTCGTACATGCCACCACATTTTATGTCTCTAACTGGTCTTTTTTCTTCTGTCATTATTGTGTACATATTTATGTATCCATATACATAAATGCATAAATATGAGCTGCTGATTCCATTTGGAATTTCTTCTATGTATAGGATAAAAGTGCAGACTACTTTTCTTTGGATAACATAATATGATCATGGCAGGCAAAAAACAATTCTCCCTGTGCCAATAATCATATAGTCATTAGTTTCCTGTAGTACTTTGTCATGGAAGAAGGTCCCCCCCCCACCTAGTCAGTTATTGTGCCTATTGGCAATGTTTTCTGCCTCATTGGAAAACTTGCAGGGCCTGTCTAGCATGCCATCCGTGCCTTTGGGTTCCCAGGTCCTGTATGATTTCCTGGTTTGGAGGTCCAGGTCTCTCCCAGGGCAAACCCCCACATAACAGTTGTTTTGAGGCATTGCATTACATTGTGTCCTTTGAAAGAGCAGCTGGTGTTCCTGACCACTGAGACATCTCTCTACCCAACCTTTCTTTGGATGGTTTGGAATCTCTGTGTAGCTTTCCTTTTCCTGGAATTTTATTACATAGTGCAATAATTATAATGAACTTCTGATAAAATGATCAGGGCAGTCGTCACTATAGGTAACAAATAAAACCTTCCTATCAATATACCAAGCACCTTCTATGTGACACCCAAAAATTGACTCATTCACAAACTTAAAACATAACTTGTGAATAGTCAACTGAGAAATCAATCCACAAGTTTTTGATGCCTCTCTTCAGAAATAGGTAGGAACTGTTAAGAGAAGAAAGCCTGGAGAAGGTTGTTTAAATTGTAACTCATCAGGGAATAATGCACCCTATTTGAGATTAAGAAAGCACAGCTTAATTACACCCTACCAAATGAAAAGTATGCACCATTTTTCATCATTTTCATGGGATATTAATGCTTACAACAAAGGTAACTCTGAGTAAAGACAGATGTACAAATTTTTAGAAACTTCATGTGACACTAGAATACAAAATGTTTCTGAATCAATGGAACAGAGTCAATTTAGTGATATAATTGAAAACACACAGATCAGTGTTTCAATTAAGAGTTAATAATGTAACCAAGGCAATTTGCTTAATGTTTGTGTTTCTTGGTTCGTTTCTCAATTTTGTTCTTGAGGCAGGGTCTCACTATTTGTCCCTGGCTAGCCATGAACTCATTTGTATAGACTGGCCTCAAACTCACAGCAATCCTCCTGCTTCTGCCTCCTGAGAGTTGGAGTTAATGACATGTGGCACCATTGTTAGCATGCATGCAAACCATGGCCCTGCCCCTGCCTGCAGATACAAAACGTCATTTAAGAGACAAGCTCTGACTTTTCCCACTGTCTTCCTTGTGAAGAGGCAGACAGGTAATTAAAGTAATGCATTATGGGAAATATTTTTCAGAAGGAGTTATACTTTGGTATTATAAAGCATAACTACTGCCCAATATTACTTATTTTCTTTTCATTCTTTAAATTATCATATTTTTATTCTTGACTTGCTTGCTGTTACTAACAAAAAAATCCTAAATGTAATTTAATAAACATAAAAATATTTTGTATTACATTGCCAAAATAAGTTCCATTTATGCTAACTGTCCAAAATACAAACATGCATTGAACTGTAGAACTCTAACATAAATGCTAGAAAAATGTTATTTTAATTGCATTTTCTAGTATCAAAATCAAAGTGTGCTTTTCATATTTCAAATTTGAGCAAAATATCACATTTCCAAAAACCTCAGGACATTTTACTTTTAGAAGCACACAAATGAAAATGAAATGGGTGCCAAGAAGTGCTGATTTCTGTGAGCTGATTGTAGTTAAATCATTATATAATGGTATTTCTCAAATGATAGGACATTCCTCTTTGCAAGTCCAAAGGATTACACATGTGCCATAGTGCATTGTTGTACCCTTCTCAGGTCTCTAACTTTGTTTAAGGCATACCAGATATCATAGCAATGCATTTAAGCTTACCAATGTTTGATCAAGAGACTAGGATAAAACTCAGATGTAAGACAATGGATTTTCAACAAGAAATTTACACTTAGAAGCAATGGGTAATTTTGTCACCGTAAGGAATCAACCCTCTAGATTCAGTTGTTAAAACAATGAACTGTCCAACTTTTCCAGAAGAATTGTGTTTCAGCTCTCACACCCAATCTTCTGCAGATATGTGTTGCCTAAAGAACTGTTTGTTCCATAGTTTGGAAATGACTTCTTAAGCTTTTCTCTTGAATCCAAATGAGGGAAAATGAAAGTCTGAAAAGAAAAAAATAACAGCATCAGCATCTAAACATCATGATCTGAGCAGAGGGAGCCATCAAAGGGATCCCCTATCTTTCACTGAGTTAAAGAGATAAATAAATAAAAAGCTGCATATAATTCTAAAGGCACTTGATGACCTGAAGAGGGCCTGCAGGGGGAGACCATCACTTCAGAGCTAGTCCTCCTCAGGGTGCTCAAGGTTTGTGGGTACTCTTTGTGCTCTCAGAGGGGAAGGAGATGTAGTGTCCAGAAGGCTGGGAGCCATTCAAAGGAGCTAGGGGGAAGATATGTGGTCAGTGCAGCTGCTAACAATTGGGTGGGACTGCCAGGGACAGGGATTCATGGAGGGAGGGCTCAGGTTTCCCTGTTCATAGAGAAATGCCCTGAGTAATGGCCCTTGTGCAGCTCACCTATCTGCTCACATAGGGCAACGACAGGAGCCACCTCAGAGCTCTTGGTGGCAGGGGCAGTGGGCGGGGCAGCCTGTCTTCTTGAACTGTTGACATAATTTGGGGGATTATAAATGCACTATTACCACCATCATTTTCTCACATGTTTTGGAATTTTTTATTTCAGTCCCAGAATATTCAGTTAATATTATTTTCTTCTTGGGACTCTGAGGGACTTGAAGACCAGACAGTTATAATGATTGTTTTCCTCATTTACCAGGCACATAAAATAATCTCAATATAGAGATGAAATGTGTAAAAAGTTGGGAGATATTGAAAGACAATTTCATAATGCAATTTAGAATGGAAAGTTCAATTAGGTGCAAGACTTTGGACTCACGAACTTTGAATAGATAATGGAGCGTTTTCCTTGTATTTCTCAAATGTAAATTGACTGTACATTAATGTATTTATTACTTGTATATAGTGAACTTGCTTATTCTATAATATTTCTTATGTTAGTTGTCTTCCTTTTTTGTGTTAGATAATGAAGGGGAATTGTGGTGATATATTATTTATGATTTAGTAAAACCTCTGGAGACCAAAATGCAAAGCTATTCACACCCTTAGATCATGGCAATGGTGATACACACCTTGGATTCCAGCAGCCTTATTAATTAGCCATAGAAACCAGAAAGTGTTGGCACACAACTTTATTACCAGGACTCAACAGAAAGAGATAGATGGATCTCTACTCAATCTATGGCTACCCTGGGCTACATGAGAGTGAAACAGTCTACTGAGTAACAGGTCATGCCTTTAATCCCAACACTTAAGGTCACATGCCTTTAATCTCAGCACAAGGGAGGTGGAGACAGGAGAGACAAGGTTGGGCAGAGTAAAGAAAATAAGGAGGGAAGAGACAGGATCTTAGAGCACTTGCCTCTGAGGATTCAGGGGAAGCATTATCCCTGAGGATGAATGGAGACAGGATAATCATTTCACCTTGACAGAGGTAAGATTTACCTCTGCTTTGGCTGCTTTGATTTTCTGGTCTTCAGGTTGAACCCCAATATCTTTCTCTGGGTTTTAATTGTGTTACATTTGAATAAGGGTTTATGTATTTTGTCTCTAGGTTTCAGGGATTCTCTTTATTTTGTTAATTTTAGCATTGATGTGATAATTCCTTCCTGTCTACTTCTCTTTGGTATGCTTTCTTCTTTTAGTTCTATTGTTTTCATGTGTGCTGTTAAGGTGCTAGTATGAAGTATCTTGATTTTTTTTTTTCTATATAGGCATTCAGTGCTATGTATTCTCTGCAGATTACCACTCTTGCTGTGCTCCCTAAATTTGTATGTTCTATATACATTTTCATTGAATTTTAGATAGTCTTTAAGTTGCTCCTTTATTTCTTCCCTGCCCATTTATTTCAGTAAATAAATATTCACTTTCCAGGATTTTCAAATCTTACATTAATTTTTTATGAAGCATATACAGCTGTAATCTTTTGTGTTCTGATAGGACACAGGTAATTATTTCTATTTTAGCGTATCTATTGAGATTTGTATTTGTGTCAAAGATGTCATCAACACTGGAGACAATTACATTTTGTTCTTAGGAGATTATGTATTCTTGACTGGAATTTCTTTTATTATATGATGGGTTTATTTGGTTTATACAGTTCATTATATAGAATATTTCCATTTAAATTTGTCTGTATGACCTGTCCATTGGTGAGAGTGTGGTATTGAAATCTACCATGATCTATCTCTGTGAGAGTCAATGTGTGATTTAAGTTTTTTTTGGGGGGGGGCTTTTAATTTTCCTTTTTATTTTTTTTATCATTTTTTATTTTAATTTTAAAAAGCTTGTTTTACATGTCAATCCCAGTTCCCTCTCCCTCCCCTCCTCCCGCACTTCCCTTACCCCCTCCCTCCCACCCTATTGCCAAATCCTTCCACATAGGGGATATCTAGAGTCTGTCATTTTACTCTTGGTAGGGTCAAGGCACTCCCCTAAGAGTCCAGGCTGAGAGAGCATCTCTCTTTGTGTTATAGGCACATGAAGACAGTTTGTATACCAGGGATAGACACTGATCCACAGCTCAGGGCCCCATAGGTTTCCCAGGCCTTTTCACTGACACTCACATTTGGGGGATCCAGATCAGTCCCATGCTGGCCTCCCCACTGTTGGTCTGGGGTCCAAGAGCACTCCCCTGTTCAGATCAGCTGTCTCTGCTGGTTTTGCCAGCCCATTCTTTGCCAATTTGCTCATCACTCCTCTCTCTCTGTCACTGGGTTCCTTGGGTTCAGTTCAGTGATTAATTGTGTGTTTGCCTCTGCTTCCATCAGTCACAGGATGAAGGCTCCCGGATGGTTATAGACATCAAGTTCATTATCAGGAATGGGCATTCGAGGTGGTCCCTCCACTATTGCTTAGCTTGCCAATTGGTGTTATACCTTTAGATCACTCGAGGTCACTCTGGTGCCTGATCTGTCTTCGATCCTATGATTCCCTCTTCCCCCTATTCTACCCCCACCCCCTCAAATTCCTTATTTGTTTCTTTTAAAAAATGGGATTCCTTATGTTTGGCAATGCAGATTTTATGTATTGAAATGTCATATTGGTAGTGCTTTCCTTTGAAGAGTAGGGAATGTTCCTCCTCATCTCACTTGATTAATTTTTGTTTGAATTCAATTTTTCATGACTATATCAAGTTGATCTTAGGTCCTTTTGCTTGAGATTTGTTTTTCTTTCCTGTTCTTGAGGTGATATATATCCTTGATATTGAAGTGAGTTTCTTGAATATAGTGGAAGGATGCATATTGCTTTGGATTCCATAATGTTAATCTGTATCTGTTGCTTGTGGAGCTAATGCCATTGATATTGAAATATCAGGAATAATGTCTATTAATAAATGTTATGTGTTGTTGTTGTTTGTGATGGTGGTGGTGGCGATCTGTGTTTGAGTGTACGTGTTTCCCTGTTATTGGTTTTCACAATGTCAGGTTATTTATTTCCTGAGTTTTCCTATGTGAATTTGACTGCCTTGGTTTGGATTTTTCCTTCTAGTACAATGTATAGGGCTGGATTTTTGCACAGATATTGTTTAAATTTGACTTTATCATGGAATGTCTTCAGTCCCAGCTTGAATTTTTAAAATTGGCAAAGGATGGCAAAACCCCTCAGTATTCATGACATTAATGCTGCCTGAGCCTTCTGAGTCACTGGATTAGAGGTATGTGACATTCCTCCTGCTTGATATGTTTATGTTGTGTTTATGTGTATCTTTTAAATAAATATTATTCTTTGCCTAAATACATTGATATGCTTAACATATTTGCCTGGTCCTCACATTATTCAAAAGCTGATCTTACAATGCATGAGTTTGTTATAATGTATAGTTGCGGTACCCAATGTAAGTCATGACATTTGAGCTCACTTATATACAAGTGTAGCAAGACCTAACTTCTGAGCATTTCTCCTGGTTTGTGTTGATTATTTATGATCAACATTTACATTGTTAGTGTCTTCATCTGTCTATGTTTGTATGCATAGTTCCTTTCAGTAATTTTTATTAAAATTACAATTAAAACTGGAGCACTTCAGGTTTCTTGAGGATGGAAACAGAAAGGAGTGAATGCATAACTTCTTATAGGAACTTCAGAAAAAAATACACCTCTCAGTTCTTCCTGTCTTTATTGTTAATTTCATTGATGTTTGTATTTGAGACAGGTTCTTAATATTTACCTCTTGCTGTCCTATAGCTGATTTGGCAGACTAGGTGAGCCTTCACCTGATAGGTAGATATACCTGTCTCTTTCCTTCTGAGTGTTAGGATTAAAGGAATGAGTCAATATAACCAACTTGCTCAAGAGATTATATTAAGGCATTATTCACACAATTTCTCTAAAGTAGACTCAGTCTTTTGATCTGTTTGCATGCCTCTCTGTGTCTGTTAATAGGTAATTCTCTTGCTATATAATATACCATTCTGAACATTCAGAAATAATAGAGGTTAAACCCTGTCAGGCTCCTTCTTAAGTGACTTATATATGATACCTGTGTCATAGAGTAAGTACGAGTAAAGTACATCATTATATGAGTATATTCTGGAAGAATTATACATTTACAGTGTTGTCTTTATCATGCATTTTTGTTTTTCACATGTATGGCATATTGTAGTATGCAGTAACCTATCAAGATTTGCATATCAACTTCACTCAGGAAGAGTGGGCTTTGCTAGATCCTTCACAGAAGAATCTTTACAAAGATGTGATGCTGGAGACCTATATGAACCTCAAGGCTAAAGGTAATTCTGTGTATTTTCTTTCACTCTTCATAGTAAGATCTTTTGTAATTTTGAGTGAGAATGAAGAAGACCAAGGAAATAAATCAGTCATGTTTCTAAGGATCATTGAAGACAGTTAAATTTCAAGCATTTTCAATAACATATAATACATTTTGATGCAATATTTTAGGCTACAGATGGGAAGATGATAATATCAAAGAATATCACCAATGTTCTCTAAGGCATGCAAGGAAATTTTCTTGTTTTTGCTGATATAAATTTGCCTCTGAAGATACTTTAATGTATATAGAAGTTGCAAAGAAAAGCAGCAGTGTACATAATCACATCATAAAGTGCAGTGACTATCATTAAATTGTCATGAGATCATATACCTTATCAGGTAGTAACTGCATTATGTTTACAAGTCCTCTTTTAGGAAGGAAGAGAATATATGACTGCCTTAACACCATTTGAGTCATAGCTCAATCAGAGATGTGCTGATGAGAATTGAAAATCCATGTAGTTTTATAGCACTCATATTACAGAAGGTATACATATTGAAAAGGTGATTAAGTATATTTCCAACACATTCTCATCAACAAATAGTTCATAGTAAAGCTATTGTTACTCATATAAATATTTTGATTTTGCTAAGTACAGTTAGATAGATAGTTTAAATCATGATTTTAGTTGAGGGTGAACATGTACATCCTGCATCCCTGTACCTTAGGTCCATGAAGAACACAAATATAAAATCTATTATTTCATTGTGGAAACCTTTTAATTTATTACTCTTCTTTTAGTAGGTATGTATTTTTGACACTCAAAATGCAGACCATATGAACACAGGGACATGAAAAGGAGCAATGACCTTCTCTCCATCTCAGAACAATTAGAAAATGTGTATTAAACTGTGTATTTAGCAGAATTTTTGAACATGATTTAAATTTACAAGTGCTTGGTTTTCCAGCTCCATTTTTATACTGCAGAAAAGCTCTATGTGTACAAGCAATGTGGAAATATTTCCCATTGTGTTGATTCATCTTGTAAATGTAGTTTGAGTCACAATAGAGAAAAATTATCAATGCTAAAAGTGTCACAAATGTATGAATTGTTTTTGTTCTCCATAATTATGAAAAAAATCTCATGGAGAAAAATATACAATAATTGTAAACCAGGCAATAAATTTTCTTAGCATGAGAATCTTCAAATATGGAAAACAATCCTTAATGAAGGGGACCACCATGAATGTAAACAAAGTGAAATGAGCTTAGTACCCGATTTGTTTTTAAAATTAGACAAAATTGTAAAATTAATTCATAGTTATAAATATTTAAGTTTTTAATTTTGTTTAATCATGAGTTCATTATACATTCCAACCCCAGTTCTCTCTCCCACACTTCCTTTTGCCCCTTGCATCCTCCCACCCCTCTTTCCCTTAGCACATCCCCAATCCACTCCCGATTAGAGGTCATGAATATAGGAAAGCATTTATATGTGTCAATTATGCTTGCAGACATGAAAGTAGTTCAATGGGAGAGTAGCCTTCTGCATACATTCAATGTCGTAAATATTTTGTATATGACAATCAGCTTGCAAGTCATGAAAGAACACAGACTGGAGCGAAACTCCATGAATGTAATCAATGACTAAGCCACAGTCATCTTCAAATGCATAAAAACACACATGCAAGAGAGAAACACTATGAATGTCATCAGTGTGTTAAAGTATTTGCTAGTCAGAGTCATCTTCAAAAACATAAAAGAACACATACTGGAGAGATACTCTATGAATGTACTCAGTGTGGTAAAGCCTTTGCTTGCCAAAGTCATCTTCAAATGCATAGAAGAACACACACTGGAGAAAAACCCTATGGATGTATCCAGTGTGGTAAAGCCTTTGCTCGGCACAGTTATCTTCAAGTGCATAAAAGAAGTCATACTGGAGAGAAACCCTATGAATGTATTCAGTGTGGTATAGTCTTTGCTCTGCAAAGCCATCTTCAAATGCATAGAAGAATACACACTGGAGAAAAACCATATGGATGTACCCAGTGTGGTAAAGTGTTTGCTTGTCAGAGTCATCTTCAAAGACATAAAAGAACACATACTGGAGAGAAACCCTATGAATGTACTCAGTGTGGTAAAACCTTCACATATCACAGTACTCTTCGAAGACATAAAAGAACACATACTGGAGAGAAGCCCTATGAATGTAGTCAGTGTGGAAAAGCCTTTGCTCAGCACAGTTATCTTCAAGTGCATAAAAGAACACATACTGGAGAGAAGCCCTATGAATGTACTCAGGGTGGAAAAGCCTTTGCTCGGCAAAGCCATCTTCAAATGCATAGAAGAGCACACACTGGAGAGAAACCCTATGAATGTACTCAGTTTGGTAAAGGCTTTGCTCGGCACAGTCATCTTCGAGTACACAAAAGAACACATACTGGATGAAACCCTAAGAATATACTCAGTGTGGCAGAGCTTTTGCATGCTCCAGGAATCTTCAAATGCATAAAAGAACACATCCTGGAGAAAACCTTATGTATGTACTCAATGTGGTAAAATCTTTCTAAGCACAGTAGACTTCAAATATATAAAAGAAAACATACTGGAGGAAAACCCTATTGATACAAACACGAGTTCTTACCTCTACAAATACTCAGAACAAAAGGGGTATCCTGTGTACTATAATCTTCACACTGAATGCCTTCTCTTTTAAACCTCAGACTTATTCCTGAATTTCTGTCTCTTCGCTTTATACATTCCCTCTTCACTCAGTCACATTCATCCCTGTCTCCACTCCCCTAGTGCTGGGATTAACTTGTGGCTATCACCACTTGGCTCTGCTTCTCTTTTAGATTGATTGTATCATAGGGTGGTCTCAAACTCACAGACTCCATCTGCCTCTGTCTCCCAAGTGTTTGGATTTACAGTGCCATCAGTGCCTGGTCTGTATGTGTCACTAGAATGACTAGCTCTCATTTTTAGGGAAACTTTCTTTGATAAAGCAAAAACAAAACATTGCCACACACTATGAATGTAATGAGACTTATAAAGTCTTTACAAGTCAAAGTCATCTCCAAACACATGAAAAAACACATACTGGATAGAAACCCTAGGAATAGTCAATGTGTACATCCTTTTGTATGTATCAAAATATTGAGAAAATATGAAACTGCAATGAAACATTATGAATATTGTCAGGATACTAATGTTTTGAATTTTATAGATGTAAATATTTCAGTGCAATCAATCTGTTGAAGCCTTTGCAAATGGCAATTGTAATGAGTATGAAAAGAAGGAAGTACATTTATTATAAAAGGTTGGGTAAAATTATTATCCAAAACACAACCCTATTTTTTCTGTAGAGAAAAGTAACTGTGACAACATTTGTACAGGCAATATGATGTCTGTTTTCATGTTTGCACCAGTAAACTCATGGGGAAAAACAAACTTGTGAAGCTCTGAGCAAATGGACCAGTCAAGGAATACTCCCCCTGGACCCTGAAACCAGAGGCACTGAAATAGAAACCCTATGACCATTAAGCAAGAATCTCAAAAACTCACCCTGACCTTGAATCCCTAGCCAAAGTAATATAAATTTTAAATGAAATCAGGGTCAGTGAAAGAAACACCTCTTCTATGAAACAAGAGTCAATGTTTACAAAAGAGACAGTGAAAGAAATAGACTCTGTCCTTAAAGCAGAGCCAAAATCTATCCTTGACCAATTAAGCATTAATCAAAGAAATCACTGAGGTCAAAATCAACCAGTCCCTGGGCACAAAATCCAGGCATTGTCTGAGCATGTTCCAGCTCAGGGATTGAAACGAATGAAGTCAGGTTTGGCCTAGAAGGACATAGCAAGGCAAGGATATGATTGTTTTATTGAGAGCAATCAGACTTTTTATAAATTTATCAGAAACATAAGAAAGTGGCAGTTTGCAGGTTCGATACAGTTGTAGTTGCCAGGATAACATGAAATTGCAAGCCATACTGAGTATAAAGAGTAATGTCTAAGAACATTTTTCTTGTTAAGCTCACACACTTGCTTGACTACTAAGGGAATAAATGGTAAAATACAAATTCACTTAAATACTTCACTGCCTGATGAAGACCATCAATTCATCAAGAACAGGAAGGCACATTGTGTTCCAGGAACCATGGACTTCAGCCTGAACACCCTAAAGCACATGTGTCTCAATGGGAGTAGGTCAGACCGATTCCATGGTGGCCTGCAGAGCTGTTACCCACTAACATCCTGACCCTGGCATCCAGTGTCTGCCCTTACTCTCTACATTCCCATCTTTCATGACCTACAACAACAGTCAGTGGAGAGGCTTTATGGCTTTTGCTAACTAAAATCTAGGTATTTTCAACATTCTTCAAAAAATCAATATTTCCTTGTGCATTGCAGCAAAAACATCACTTTTGAAGAAGCTTTTTGGTTCCAACATTCTTCTCTCTTGCTTTGATTAAATTATCTCAGTAAAAGTTACTCAGCTATTGAACTGATTCTGTTGTTATTCCAGGCCAGTGTCTATCACTGTGGGAGATTAGGAGAGAAATTCAAGATAGTAACTGAAGGTAAATCTTGTGGAACCATTGTTTCTTCATTTTCTCTTCTGCTTTGGCACTGTCTTTTGCTCACCTGCTCTCTTAACCAGCCCTGACCCTCTTGATCAGAGACATTGCCAACTCAGTGAAATCTTCTTACAATATCAACCAAGTCAATGCAATTTTTTTCTAGCAGAAATCAGACATTCTGATCTAAGAACACCGCTGATGTTCACTCACATGACCCTAGGTTTTGTAATGTCTACACCTGAGACTAATTAGAAGGCAGAGACAATAAAGCATGCAGTTTTAAAAATCCAAAGCCAGTGTATTAATCTTACCAAACACTTAAGCAGCAAAGACTCAACCATGAAGATAGCAACAACTGGGAAACCCAGGTAAGCCAGAAAATCAGAAGAGGATAGCATCTGAGATAAAGAAGAAACAAACTAGAACTGTCTCACCACAGCAACTTTCCCCCAAAATGAAATCTTAAGGAACTGATAACATAAGAAATTTTATGAAGACAAATGATGAAGGTCCAACATTTTCAAGAAAATGATATAAATCAATTACAGTTATATAAAAACATCACACAGATTCACAAAATATGAGATCTATACTTGTACAAAGAAACAACAACCAAGGGCATTGGTGGTGCACGCCTTTAATCCCAGCACTCGGGAGGCAGAGGCCAGCCTGGTCTACAGCTCAAGATCCAGTACAGCCTCCAGAACAATACAGAGAAACCCTGTCTCAAAAAACCAAAAAAAAAAAAAGAAACAACAACCAAAAAAACAGGTAAAATATTTTTTGAATGAATGAAGGAGTTGGTAAGAAGACAAGAAATAAGTCAGGAAAAATACTGTAGACTTTTAATCAAAAGACCAAAGAAAACTTAGGAAAGGAAAAGTGTGATCTTGACCAATGTTGCCCTACTCCCTGTAGTTCAATGTGTATAGAAATTATGAAGTGAGAGATCTATGTATGCAAATGGGAATGGCCAGCACCATGAGTACATACATGTCTCTCTGAATTAATCAAAATTAAATAAACACAGACTTCACAACATTCAAAAATTATTTCAAAGGGACCCTTGAACTGTTGTTTCTGACCTTTCAGCTGTTGATATTTTATCCAAAATCAGAAGCCCCATGCTCTACGGTCCTCACTGGAAATGGATCAGCAACTCCTTGTAATTCCTTGTTGTTTTAGATAATGAAGCCCTGCTGATGCTCAATCACAAAACAACACAGAAAAATAATTTAAAATGTGCTTCCATAGATTATGACACAAATAATGGATTCTGCCCTGTCTACCTGCTCAACAACATGCACATTGGAAGAATTTCTGCAGATCAGAAACTCCTTTTCTTCCCTGGAACTAAACTTCATATAATAACATCATTGTGGTTACTTTCACCACCAAGTTACAAGCATTCTAATAATATATTGGTGAAAGACAACCCACATCACCATGTTTCTAAAAGTTCCTTAACTATTTGCAATATTCATAACACAAACCTGGAAATGGATATCAATATGCAAAAATTCCAGAAAGCACACCTTCAGTTTTCTACTCTGTCTTCCCACTGCAACCATATGTGAACACTGGAAAGTAATACTGCAAGAATTACATCCTCCAATCCCAGGGCTGAAGAGTCTCCCATTACCCAGCAAATCTATACTGGGATGCACAGAGGTCCAAATCACTGCACAGGTCACCACATGCACCAACAACACCACAGTCTAACTCGTGTCCTATTCAAGTCTCAACAGAATTAAAAGATCATTGGTTGGTGGTTTCACATGACTTTAATCCTAGCACTTGGGATGCAGAGGGAGTCAGAGCTCACTGACTTCAAGACCAGCCTGGTCTACATGGGCAGTTATAGGAGAGCCATGACTGCTACACAGAAAAACCCTGCCTTGAAAAACAAACAAACAATAACTACCTAAATAAATAAATGAAATGATAGCTCATTAGACCTGTTCTAAATACCATACACTCAATATGGTACAGAGTATCCCAAGAACATTACAGACTAAAAACAAAGTGGCCTTAGGACAGACAACAATAACTCCATATGGTGCAAAGAGGTAGGTTCCCAAGATTTTAAGCAACCCTTCCAAAAGTACCAGCTCTTCCAAACATATTACAGGTTTTAGAGAAGTAAGTCTGTTTTGTTGTCAATACATCAGGACATTAGGGAAAGCTCCCTAGTCCTCGGCAACAATGCCATTAATAATTCTTCCAAGAATGTTCCCTCTTCCAGCCTGAGGGATTAAATGATAGCCTTGCTTGAAGAGGTAAGTTCTTAACACAACAGAGTTTTATTTTCAAATGATTTTCTTATTGCCCACCTGGCAAAACTATGCTTTCCTCAAGAAAAAAACACTACAATTAACTAGGCATAGGAAGTGCCTGCCTTTAATCCAAGCACTTGGAACCCAGAGGCAGGCAAATTTCTGTGAGGTCGAGGTCAGCCTGGTTAAAGAGTGAATTCCAGGACAACCTCCAGAGCAATACAGAGAAACCCTGTTTGGGAAAACCAAAAACAAACAAACAAAACCCAAACAAACATAAACCTAGAATTTCATGATACCAGGATTTAAGGTTTGTTGTGACCCTGTGATGTCCCATTGAGTAGCTTGTCAGAGGTCCGTTCTTTGAAGCAGGGATGGGCCTAGAGGGTGGTTGTAAATCAGGGTTGGCTGCGTTGTAATGCTTTGAAACCAAAAGTTTGGACAATACTGGTGAACAAATGTGAATCCTAGCATGCAAATAAGGCTTTTTAGTATATACTTATATTTGGGTTTTTCAGAGGCAGTCCTCCTTCAGCTCAATTCTACTATGGGAGAGATAATATTTCCTAAGCATTGGTAAATCCTTTATATCACCAATTCTACTCTTCTACATTGAAGGATAATGGGGACTGCTACCCAACATATGAGATGCCTCAGGACAACCTGCATGCACATAACTATAGATGTAGATTACATCAAAATGTTAAATGCAAGGTATTAAATGTCAAGAAGATACTGGAAAAATTAGGCATCTCTGAGTTAGACAAGCTGTTTCCATATATTCATCAAGAATATAGAACCCCCTGCATGTGAGTGTCAGTGAGGAGGCCTAGGTAATCTATGGGGCATTGGGTAGTATTTATCCCCAGTGTACCAATAGACTTTGAGTGCCCATCCTGGAATTAGGGATGCTCTCTCAGCCTGGATTGTTGAAAGAGGGCCTAGGCCCTGCCCTGGATGACATGATAGACACTGGAGATCCTCAATTGAGGACCTCATTCTACCTGGGGATCAGAGTGGAGGTTGGGTGGGGGAGTAGGAGACATGTAGGGTAGGAATGGGGAGGAGGGGAGAGAGAGGGAGCTGGGATTGACACGTGAAACTAGATTGTTTCTAACCTAATATTCAAAAGAAGGAAAAAAAACAATGTTGTAGTTGACTAGAAAGATGTTTCTGCCCACAGCTTCAGAGACACAATGCTCTGATCATGTTAAGCCCACAGAGCAAAGTCATTGAGAGAGCTCCCCTCAGTCGAAGAATTTGCTAGGATCGCATGGGACTTGACAAGACAGGGAATCTGGCCTCAGTTTTCCCCTGACATACAGGCGGGACCCACTACACTGTCTGCCACACCTCACATCTGCTCGTCCCCATCTACAGATAGCATCCCCTAGCTCACCATGCTAGGGTTTCCAGATAAACAAGATCTGAGCTCAGCTTACTGCAGAAGCTACTGCTCCACAGCACAAAAAACCACTGTCTCCTCTTGAAATCCCAACATGAAGTCTGGTGCCTGGAAGAGCCCAGTACCAATTCTGACTGGCCGGTCATATGGAGGGCCTGATTGGATAGTAACACTTGAGTGACAAGAGCACCTCCCACAGAATTATCTTGTGCTTAAAGACAAAGTAGTATGTGTCTTGGCCACAACTCACACGGAAGAAAAAAATTTCTAGATCTGCATTTCAATAGCACTGGCTCCTGGCTTTGATTGCAGACCCTGCTATCTTCCTGGTCTCCATACGAACTTGCCCTTGTCCTCCAGGATATAAATAAAAAGTTTCTATATCCCAATAAGGCTCTCTGCGGATGCAACAATCCGTATCAGATCACATCAAACCGAATTAGAAAAAGCTAATTTTTAATGGATGCAGCCCTCAAAGAAGGCCTTCCAGTAATCCATAGAGTTGATGAGAAAGGGAGACCTGAAAACTATGAGTCTGGTCTCTGAGGTGCTGTTTAAGTACCCTGTGAGAGTGTTCATGGGTATCTCTGGGGTAGGTGTAGCATGTGCACTGAGTCCTGTGACAAGTGAGAAATCGACCATGTATCCACAGCACTACATGCCCCTGACATCATCAGGGTGTGTGTGGCGGGAGCATAATGGCAGGAGTTTTAACAATAGGGAACATTATTTGTTAATATGTTGCTTTCTGAGATGTAGATGGTTTTAGAGGAAAATGGGGGAAGAGGGCTTGTGTGGAACCTCGACTATAACATTCCAGACTCTGGGTATATGGAAACCAGTGGCTAGAAGGAAGATTCCACCATAACAATAATGTGACCACCAACTTTTACAGCCCAACATACAACATGGGTAGGTTGAGTCCCTGTCCCACAGCTGCAAGACTGACAAGAATATAAAAATTAGAGAGAGATTTAAGGACACAAATTAAATTACTTTTTCTGTGGCTTGAGGCCGAGGTCAGATGAATTGACGATACTTTCTTCCTGGTTGTCACAGTCAGGTAGATCTCTGTGAGTCCAAATCCAGCCTGGTTTACTGAGAGAATTCTCTGATAGGCTCCAAAGCAATACAGAGATACACTGTCTCAACAACAATAACAACAAAATAGATCTCAAAAAAAATAGGTATTCCACCCTTCAGAAGGCTGGAAGATGGCTCCATTGCTTTCAGTTAATTCCTGGAAATGAATAATAACAGAAAGAGTAGTGTTCATGGAAACTTGAATACTTAGAGGATAATGCGCTAGTAAGAATGTGTTAATCAGCTCCATTGTTAGACAGCACATCTTCCTCCAGGGGCAGATGAAAAAAACTGCAGCTGCATTATTTAAGGTTCTCTACAGGAATGGTATGGTAGAGTGCATCTCTCCATGTATCTATGTATTAGAATGTCTCACAAGCTGTGGTCCAGGTAGTCCAAACATGGCTTCCTACCAATGGAAATTTGAAGAATGCAGAAGATTGAGTTTCTCAGCCTTTAGGCTAGATCATGTGAAGGATCTAGTAATTGTTCAGTCCATGAGGCTGGACATGTCAGCTTGTCTCCTAATACACAACAATTCCAAAGAAATTGTTTCTAATGCCAGTAAAGGAATGACTTTGGTAGTGAGACCTAGAACAAGCAAAAAGAGACAGCTTCTTTCCTCAATATCATTTATATATATTGGCTCCTACCAGAAAGTGAGATCCAACTTAAAAGTGGATCATATTCTTGCCTTGCTATGGTGGCTCATGACTTTAATTCCAGCACTGTGAAGGCAGAGGCCGGCAGATGGTCTAGAAGAGCTACTAGCAGGACAGTCTCCAAAGCAACAGAGAAACCCTGTCTTGAACGCCCCCCCAAGAAGAAAAGACCATATTGTCAGTTTGATTGTTTTGGTTGTTGTTGTTGTGTTTCTGTGTATTTTCAAGAAATGGTCTATGTGTGTAGCCCTGGAAATTATTTTGTAGTCCAGGTTGATCTCAAACTCAGAAATTCCCAGTGCCTCTTCCTCCTGAGTGCTGGTGTTAAATGTGAGCACTGCCACAAGGTGCCTAAACAGGGATCTTATCATCTCAAATGATCCAGATAAATAAAGGGCTTTCCCATTTAGAAACGTTCAATTAAGTAAAATCGCTCTCAGGTATAACTGATTCTTTGTGAATTAGGTAATTGCAGAATAGCCACCTCAACCACCAAGACAGAAGACATTGGAAAATTATCTTGCCTGAAGGAGGCAGGGACAGCATGCGTGTGGTTCCAAAACAATAGTTTCCCAAACAATGGAAGCATGGTGAATTTACTTAGGAAGTCTGCACATGTTCATGTAATAGTACTTCTATTCTCAGCATTCTCAGCTAACAATTCCTCTTCTGAACCTGATATCAATATAAAAGAAGAAACATTTAGGGACATTCTTGCTTCAAAGTCATGCAGGAACATACACAAATTATAGGACATGGGAATAAAGATCTCTGGCATGTTCATATTGTACTACAAGGTCTTAGTTGAAAATTAAGTAAATGACACTGTGAAAACTATAGTGTCAATCTGGATGTTTGATCAAAAATATAACTATACCGACAGCAAAATTCAAATAGACAAAAGATAGAGAATATAAAAACAGAAATCTTGAAGAAAAGTTAAGCTAATAGCAGTGTATACTGTGCTCCTTCATGAAGGATTATGATGATTTCTATTAACCTCAGAACAAAGCTGCTTTTGCCTCTGAGCAGCCTGGGTAGGAAGATGACAACAGCTGTTTCCATGAAAGACCAGAAGGAGTTTATTTTAACTAACCCTGGCTTGCTGTCTTTCTCCTGGCTGTAGAGAATTTCATTCTTTCCTTTTTCTAACTTTAAAAAAGAATTAGTTATGTGTTGTGACCTCTGTGCACAGTACCTACAGAGGGCATAAGAACACAGGAAATACCTGGGACTGGAGTTACAGCAAATGGCTTGCTAGCCTCCTATTGAATCACCCTCATGAGTCAAAAAAAAGTACCTTGAAGAGGAACGGGTTTATTTCACTCATGATTCCATTGTTAAAGCCAGATTGTTGTACACCCTGGAGACTGAGTTCAAATGCAAAATAAAGATACTTTATGCAACATTCAAGCTCAAGCTTGGATCCTCCATGTGTCCCATGCAGTGGTTCACTCAGAGAACTCCAAGACTGTTTGCACCTACCTCCTGCTGAATGTGAGTCCCTGAGTCCTGACTCCCCACTCCCAACATTGTCCATGTTCAACAGGAAGAAGCCAGCAACTATATATATGCAAAGAGGTTGTAATGTGCAGTAGCCCTGTTTCAAACTCCACCCACAAGGTACCATGTGTGGGCCCTCACCTGGAGTCAATTCAGTAAAGGATGCACTATTAAAACCCACTATTGCCAGCTCTATACCCAAGGGTTGTAAAAGCCCCCACCTCAGGTTTCACCTCCTGATTTCGGGTTTTCTGTTCCCCTAGGTCCACATAGGAATTCTTTGCTAATAATTAACCATTATGCTGTGTCTCCTCTGCTAAGCTGGTACTGTCACGGAGGGCTCACTAGCCAATCAGAGACCCTAGTGGACCCACCAGTCACATGGGAGGGATCTTCTGGAATCTCCTGGGCTATGGCTATAGTTCTGTGTACCTGAAAGAATGTGGAGAAGTGAGCAGAAGACCCTCTCACTCAGGCTCTCTTTCTCTTAGATTTCAGATCACATCGGAAGGGCAGAGACTGCATCTTCTAAAGCAGGAAGGCCAGGGATCTCATTATTATCGAGGTTAATTATCTTGGAACTGGTGAACACAAAAACAGTCCTCCTTCACATGAAACATTCTTTTTCAGCCTTCACAAATTCCTCTTTTTTATCATTTTTTATTTTAATTTTAAATAGCTTGTTTTACATGTCAATCCCAGTTCCCTCTCCCTCCCCTCCTCCCACACTCCACTTCCCCCCCACCCTCCCACCCTATTGCCAAATCCTTCCACATAGGGGATATCTAGAGTCTGTCATTTTATTCTGGGTAGGGTCCAGGCACTCCCCTGAGAGTCCAGGCTGAGAGAGGATCCCTCTTTGTGCTATAGGCACAAGAAGACTGTTTGTATATCAGGGATAGACACTGATCCACAGCTCAGGGCCCCATAGGTTGCCCAGGCCTTCTCGCTGACACTCACATTTGGGGGTTCCAGATCAGTTCCATGCTGGCCTCCCCACTGACAGATCTGGGGTCCAAGAGCTCTCCCCTGTTCAGATCAGCTGTCTCTTCTGGTTTTGCCAGCCCATTCTTTGCCAATTTGCTCATCACTCCTCTCTCTCTGTCACTGGGTTCCTTGGGTTCAGTTCAGTGATTAATTGTGTGTTTGCCTCTGCTTCCATCAGTCACAGGATGAAGGCTCCCGGATGGTTATAGACATCAAGTTCATTATCAGGGATGGGCATTCGAGGTGGTCTCTCCACTATTGCTTAGCTTGCCAATTGGTGTTATCCCTTTAGATCACTCGAGGTCACTCTGGTGCCTGATCTGTATTCGATCCTATGATTCCCTCTTCCTCCTATTCTACCCCCACCCCTCAACTTCCTGTTCCCCCATGACCAACTCTCTTCCTCTTCACCCCCTCTCTTCTTCCCAGGTCCCACTTCCCCCTACCCCTCGCCGTGTTCCCCATCCATTCAGAGGATCTTGTCTCAATCCTCTTCTCTTGAGTACTATGCATATATGCATATCTTTTAGGTTCTTTCCTGTTTCCCAGACTCTCTATCAGTGGAAGTGCAGACTGGCACTATCCTGATCCATGTCTAAAATCCATATATGAGTGAGTACATACCATGTTTGTCTTTTTGCGACTGGGTTACCTCACTCAGGATGGTTTCTTCCAGTGCTATCCATTTCCCTGCGAATTTCAAGATTCCATTGTTTTTTTCTGCTGAGTAATACTCCATTGTGTAAATGTACCACATTTTCTCTATCCACTCTTCAGTTGAGGGGCATCTAGGTTGCTTCCAGGTTCTGGCTATTACAAATAATGCTGCTATGAACATAGTGGAGCAGATACCGTTGTTGTATGACCTTGCCTCATTTGGATATATGCCTGAGAGTGGAATTGCTGGGTCTAGTGATAGATTAATTCCCATTTTCCTGAGGAATCTCCATACTGATTTCCAAAGAGGCTGTATGAGTCGGCACTCCCACCAGCAGTGGAGGAGTGTTCCTCTCTCTCCACATCCTCTCCAGCATAAATTGTCTTCGGTGTTTTTGATTCTAGCCATTCTGACAGGAGTAAGATGGTATCTCAGAGTTGTTTTGATTTGCATTTCCCTGATGGCTAAGGATGTTGAGCACTTTCTTAAGTGTCTCTTGGCCATTTTAGCCTCCTCTACTGAGAATTCTCTATTTAGCTCTGTACCCCACCTTTTAATTGGATCCTTTGGTGTTTTGGAGACTTGTTTCTTGAGTTCTTTGTAAATTTTGGAGATTAGCCCTCTGTCAGATGTAGGGTTAGTGAATGTCTTTTCCCATTCTGTGGCCTGCCTTTTTGTCTTTATGACTGTGTCCTTTGCCTTACAGAAGCTTTTTAGTTTCAGAAGGTCCCATTTGTTAATTGTCGATCTCAGTGCCTGTGCCACTGGTGTTATGTTTAGGAAGTGGTCTCCTGTACCAACTCGTTGAAGAGTATCTCCCACTTTCTCTTCTAAAAGTTTCAGTGTGGCTGGATTTATGTTGAGATCTTTGATCCATTTGGACTTAAGTTTTGTACAAGGCGATAAACATGGATCTATCTGCAGTCTTCTGCATACCAGTACCCAGTTATGCCAGCACCATTTGTTGAAGATGCTTTCTTTTTTCCATTGTACAGTTTTAGCTTCTTTGTCAATAATCAAGTGTTCATAGGTGTGTGGGTTAAAATTAGGGCTTTCGATTCGGTTCCATTGGTCTACCTGCCTATTTTTGTGCCAATACCAAGCTGTTTTCAGGACTATAGCTCTATAATAGAGCTTGAAGTCAGGTATGGTGATGCCTCCTGAAGTTCCTTTATTGTATAGGGATGTTTTGGCTATCCTGGGCCTTTTGTTTTTCCATATAAAGTTGATTAATGTTCTTTCCAGGTCCTTGAAGAATTGTGATGGAATTTTGATAGGGATTGCATTGAATCTGTAGACTGCTTTTGGCAAGATTGCCATTTTTATTATGTTGATCCTACCAATCCAAGAGCATGGGAGATCTTTCCATTTTCTGGTATCTTCTTTGATTTCTTTCTTTAAAGACACAAAGTTCTTGATATACAGGTCTTTCACTTCCTTGGTTAACATTATCCCCAGATATTTGATGCTGTTTTTGGCTATTGTAAAAGGTGATGTTTCTCTGATTTCTTTCTCAGTCACTTCCTCATCTGTATATAATAGGGCCACTGATTTTTTTGAGTTTACCTTGTATCCTGCCACATTGCTGAAGGTGTTTATCAGCTCTAGGAGTAACCTTGCGGAGTTTTTTGGGTCACTTATGTAAACTATCATATCATCTGCAAATAGTGAAAGTTTGACTTCTTCTTTTCCTATTTGTATCCCCTTTATCTCCTTTTGTTGTCTTATTGCTGTAGCTAGAACTTCAAGTACAATATTGAAGAGATATGGAGAGAGTGGACAGCCTTGTCTTGTTCCTGATTTTAGAGGAATTGCTTTGAGTTTCTCTCCATTTAGTTTGATGTTAGCTGTTGGTTTACTGTATATTGCTTTTATTATATTCAGGTACGTTCCTGTTATCCCTGATCTCTCTAGGACCTTTATCATGAAGGGGTGCTGGATTTTGTCAAAGGCTTTTTCAGCATCTAGTGAGATGATCATGTGGTTTTTCTTTCGCAGATTGTTAATATGGTGGATTACATTGATAGATTTTCTAATGTTGAACCATCCCTGCATTCCTGGGATGAAGCCTACTTGATCATGGTGGATGATTTTTCTGATGTGTTCTTGAATCCGGTTTGTGAGTATTTTATTGAGTATTTTTGCATCAATGTTCATGAGGGAAATTGGTCTATAGTTCTCTTTCTTAGTTGTGTCTTTGTGTGGCTTGGGTATCAAGGTAATTGTAGCCTCGTAGAAAGAGTTTGGCAGTGAGCCTCCTGCTTCTATTGTGTGGAATACTTTGAGGAGTATTGGAATTAGCTCTTCTTTGAATTTCTGGTAGAATTCTGCACTGAAGCCATATGGGCCTGGGCTTTTTTTTGTTTGGGAGAATTTTGATGACTGCTTCTATTTCATTAGGGGTTATAGGTCTGTTTAGATTGTTTATCTGTTCTTGATTTAGTTTTGTCAAGTGATATCTATCCAGGAAATTGTCCATTTCCTTTAAATTTTCAAATTTTGTGGAGTACAGATTTTCAAAGTATGCCCTGATGTTTCTCTGGATTTCCTCAGAGTCTGTTGTTATGTCCCCTTTTTCATCCCTGATTTTCTTAATTAGCATGCTCTCCCTCTGTCTTTTGGTTAGTTTGGACAGAGGTTTATCTATTTTGTTGATTTTGTCAAAGAAACAACTCTTTGTTTCATTGATTCTTCTCAGTGTTTTTCTGGTTTCTACTTGATTGATTTCAGCCCTCAATTTGATTATTTCCTGGCGTCTGCTCCTCCTGGGGGAGTTTGCTTCTTTTTGTTCTAGAACATTCAGCTGTGCTATTAATTCTCTAGTATGACTGTTCTCCAGTTTTTTCATGTGGGCACTTAGTGCTATAAACTTTCCTCTCAGCACTTCTTTCAAAGTGTCCCATAAGTTTGTCTATGTTGTGTCTTCATTCTCATTGAAATCGAGGAAGTCTTTAGTTTCTTTTTTTATTTGTTCCTTTACCCAGGGATGGTGCAATTGTGCATTGTTCAATCTCCATGAGTTTGTAGGGTTTCTGCGATTTGCGTTATTGTTGAATTCTAATGTTAATGCATGGTGGTCTGATAAGATGCAGGGGCTTATTCCAATTTTTTTGTATCTGTGGAGATTTGCTATGCTTCCTATTATGTGGTCAGTTTTAGAGAAGGTTCCATTTGGTGCCATGAAGAAGGTATATCCCTTTGTATTTGGGCGGAATGTTCTATAGATGTCTGTTAAACACAGTTGGGTCATAACTTCTATTAGTTCTTTTGTTTCTTTGTTAAGTTTCTGTCTGGAAGTCCTGTCTAGCAGTGAGAGCGGAGTGTTGAAGTCTCTTACTATTAGTGTATGAGATTTTATGTGCATTTTCAGCTTTAGTAATGTTTCTTTCATGAATGTAGGTGCCTTTGTATTTGGGGCGTAGATGTTTAAAATTGAGGCTTCATCTTGATGTACTTTTCCTTTGATGAATATGAAGTGTCCTTTATTTCTTTTGATTGATTTTAATTTGAAGTCTAGTTTGTTAGATATTAGGATTGCTACACCCGCTTGTTTCTTGGGACCATTTGATTGTAAGATCTTTTCCCAACCCTTTCCTCTGAGATAACGTCTTTCTTTGATGTTGAGATGTGTTTCTTGTATGCAGCAGAAGGAAGGGTTCTGTCTTCATATCCATTCTGCTAGTCTGTGTCTTTTTATAGGCAAGTTGACACCGTTGACATTGAGGGATATTAATGACCATTGATTGATGATTCTTGTTTGTGCTTGATTTATTGTTAGTGAAGTTATTTTGTGTAGTTTCTCCTCCTTTTTTCTTTTGGTGTTTGGTAAAGTGTGTTCTTTTATGACCTACGAGTGGTGTTGTGAGCAAAGGCTTTACCGCATTGATTACATCCATAGGGTCTCTGTCCTGTATGCATTCTTTCATGCACTTTCAAACCACTGTCCTGTGAAAAGGCTTTACCACACTGATTATATGCACAAGGTTTCTCTCCCATGTGAGTTCTTTTATGTATTTAGAGTTGACAGTGTTGTAAACATGCTTTCCCACACTGATGACATTGATAGTGTTTCTCTCCCATGTGTGATCTTTTATGTCTTTGAAGATGACTGTGTCTTACAAAAGCTTTACCACAGAGATTACATTCATAGGGTTTCTCTCCAGTATATGTTCTTTGATGTACTTGAAGATGACTGTTCTGTGTAAAAGTTTTATCACATTGATTGCAGTTGTAGGGTCTCTCTCCAGTGTGTGTTCTTTAATGTACTTGAAGTTGAACATGTCTTGCAAATGCTTTACCAGAGTGATGACATTCATAGGGTTTCTCTCCAGTGTGTGTTCTTTGATGTCCTTGAAGGTGACTGAGCCATGGAAAGTTTTCACCACATTGACTGCAGTTGTAGTTTCTCTCACCAAAGTGTGTTCTTTTATGTACTTGAAGATGACTCTGGCTTGCAAATGCTTTACCACACTGAACACATTTGTAGGGTTTCGCTCCTGTGTGATCTCTTACGTCTTTGAATATGATCTTGCCTTGTAAATGTTTTACCATATTGACCACATTTAAAATGTCTCCCACCAATATGTTTTCTTATATGTGCTTGAAGGTCACCATGACTTGCAAAGGCTTTAGAACAGTGATGACATTGGTAGGGTTTCTCCCCAGTGTGTGTTCTTAGATGACTTTTAAGCTCACCATGACTTGCAAAGGCTTTACCACATTGATTACACTCATGAGTTTTCCCTCCAGTATGTGTTCTTTTATGGAGTCAGAGACAATTGTGACAAGCAAAGACTTCACCATACTGAAGACTTTCATATTGTTTCTCTCCAGGGTGAATTTTTTCATGCCTTTGAAGATGCCTGTAACACACAAAGTTTATAACACAATGAGAATATTCACAAGGTTTCTCTCTTTATGTTTTCTCTCCTACCTTCAGACATAATAGGCACATGTGAAAGCTTTACCACATGCATTATAGTGATGAAACTTAGTATCTGTATAAATTTTTTCCTAATTTGGCCTAATTGCAAAGAGGAATCACATCTTAATTTTACATTCCTGATGCTTTCCCTCATTAGGGTTTGTTTTTTGTCTTTGAAGATAGCTGTGTTTGATAATAACAGCCTTTATTTCATACATTTATGGCATCATTATTACACGAGATTTTTCACATATTTGAAATGAAGTAGAGGAACTCACAGGCTCACCATACATATTGCAATCATAATTTTTCACATAGTATAATTCATACTACATTGTCAGAATGTATGAGGACAAATGCAGGTGTTCACACATTTCAGTGATCATAGGGGTTTTCTGAAGTGTGTGTTTGTTGATGTCTTTCCAAAAAAAGTTGAAATGGAATTAATTGTAAACTTGTATCACATTCAACAATTCTGCTTCTAAATAACTTTCATGTTTTCTAATTGTCCCCAGAGTGAGGGGGTAGGCTACTTTTCTTCTTTCTATATACTAGGCTTACATGGCTTATATTTAGAGTTACATTGAAGTGCTTTATATCTTTGTTTTTTGAGACAGGATTTTTCAGTATTGCTTTGGAGCCTGTGATGGAACTCACTTTGTAAACTGCTCTGGCCTCCAACTCTCAGAGATCCACCTGCCTCTGCCTCCTGAGTGCTGAGATTAAAGATATGTGCTGCCCCTTCCACACTGTACATGATGTTCTTATTAAAGGAAGAATGACAAATTAAAGATTTTCCCATTGCATTCACACAGTTTGACTTTCTTTTCCTCACAGACACATGTTAAAGGATTAAGGATTCTCCACCCCAACCTTCTAGATTCTCACAGACCCTTTTGGTATACTTAGCAGAATATATGAGTATATTACAAGTATATGAGTAATGATAGTTTCAGTATAGACTGTTATTTCTTAGAGGCTCTTGAACATACACTTATCTCTTACTCAGTGATAATAATGATTAAAATATCTGACTGGTATAAAATGAAATGTTTTGGCATTTCTGTAGTACAGCTCTCATGGGGCTCTAATTCATATGTTGGTAACTGTTTACACATTGTTTCCTTGTCTTTATTTTTCACAGTAATTCCTTCCAGAGAATAGCTTTCTGAGACTGAGGAATATGATTTTATGAGAAATTAAAAATCATCAATATATATTAAACGGTGCTTATTTATACTGTTGCTTTTCTGTAAAACTTCAAGTACCCATTAAATTTTCTTCAGACTCAGATTTACATACATTTGCCCATGATAATTACCTTATAAGACTTGTTGAACTATGACAATGTTCTTCAATATTATAATCTTCCCATATGTAGCCTAAAATACAACACCAGAAAATATGGGTTATGCTACATGAAATTGAACAAAATTTAAGTTACTATATACAATGAGCCTTAGAACTATGCCTTATCAACCTAATTTTCCATTTTCTGAATCAAAGTAATGAAGATTATCAATAACCAACAAACACTTTTCCCTTATTTAAACCATGAAGGAAAATTCAGTCTTGCCTATGGCAGTGAGTTTTCTGTAGGTCTCCAGCATCACATCCTTATAGAGACTTTTCTGGGAAGTATCCAGAAAAGCCCACTCATCCTGAGTGAAGCCAATGTGCACATCATCATAGGTCACTGAATCCTAAAATAACCCACACATGTGTAATACAGGAAGTGTGATACTCACATTATAAATGGTGCTTCTTTGGCAATATATTCATAAAATTCTGATGACTCCCACAATTATTTCATGACATGGACATTACAATGTATTCAGCCAGCCACTTTAGAAGGTAACTGAGTAGAAGTTTCTCATGCACCATTTCTTGGCCCTTTAAGTAGTATATAGCCGTTAGGGAGAAATCCCAGCGAACAGCCATAGAGAGGCAACCAATCACATCAACACTACTGAGAACACACCAGAGAAATGGTTTGATAGGGTCAGGCTATCACAGCAATACCCCAGTACCTGGTACCAACTTCTGTCTTTGATAGGTTTTTATTGCTGTGAAGGAACACCATGAACCATGGCAACTCTTTGGAAGAAAACATTTAATTGAGGTTTCTTGCTTGATATTTCAGAGGTTCAGTTATTCTTCATCATGAAAGGGCACATGACAACGTGCAGGCAGATGTGGTACTGAAGGTCAGAGTCCTCACATCTTCACTCAGAGTCAACACAAATTTGATTGACACACGGGCAGGATCCAGAGTATGAGAAAACTCAATGCCTGGCCCCACCATGGCAAACTTCCTCTCACAAGGAAAATCCTGCTCGAACAAAGCCACACCTCCTACTCCTGTCACTAGTGGGAGCTCAGAGAATATGGACTGACAGCTGGGAACCTACATAGGACTAATCTAGACCCTTGTGAATGTGGGTGACAGTTACATGACTTGAATTATTGGGGGTACCCAGGCAATGAAACCAGGACCCATCCCAAATGCAAGAACTGGCTTTTTGGAGACCACTCCCTATGGGAGATGCTTTCCTCTGTCTTGATAAAGGATGGAGGAAATTTGTTCTTCCTCAACTCTGGGTGCCAGAGTTTGTTGACTCCCAAAAGAAGAAATTACACCTTTAAAAGAAATTACCCCTTCTGCTGAGTGAACAGGGAATGCAAAGTAGGATAGGCAGGTGGCAGGAGAGGGAGAGGGAGGAGAACTAGGCTAGTATGTAAAAGGAAAGCAAAGTTTTTAAAATAAATTAAAAAACAAACAGTGTATGATTTGTATTATTCACCTAAATTGACAGGTTTTCCTCTCATTTCTCTATATCTAGCAAGAATTTTGAAACTAAGATTATATCAATTTTTGTATACAGAATTTGAGTGTGAGAGGGGTTTTCCAATTGTGTACATGTGGCATACCAGAGAAGACAGTGTTGGATACGCTGGATATGGAGTAGGAGGTAGTACTGAGCCTCCAAATTTGAGTGTTGGGATCTGAACTCAGGTCATCCCCTAGAAGAATAAGTGCTGAGCCACCTGCCAAGGCAGATAGTACATCTTAGGCAAAACAATGAAATCTTTCACAGATAAAAATTAATGAGATTAAAAGAGCCTGCATAAGTAAAAAAATTAAATAAATAATCACTGGGAATTGGATGCATCAATATTAGTATACTGTATGAGGCAAATTTGCCAAACTCACTGCAACAAAGCTGCACCTTCTAATAGTGTCACTCCCTATGAGATTACACTCAAATTATCATATTGGCACAATCAGGTCCTTTTTCATGATGCTGACTCAACCAGCTGATTTCCTTCCCTATATCTCCCTTGCAGGGCACCCAACAAAATTTTTTCCTATGCTAGTCTAAAGACAGATATAATTCTCTACATGCAAATCCTTTTACTGTGACTGCAATGGACAGTCAAGTATATGATCAAAATGGATGATTTAAAAAGCCTGATGTCATATAGTCACTTAATTTAAGAAGGGGTAAATGTGACATCATCAAGGTCTTTGCCCTGGAAAGCAACAGACTGGGATCAAGGCCACCTGTGTCAACATGAGGGAGCTTGTCCCAAAAATCCTTTTCTCTAAAATGCTGAAAGTGCCACCATGCTAGAATTAATACGCCTTTCCAATTAGAAATAACTCCACAGATTAAGAGATTAATAAAGAAATATCTCTTTAATGATAGCATGCCTTCATCTCTGTCTAATGCTCAAAGATGAGAGAGCCTAAAACACATTCTTTTTTTGGTTTGTTGAGACAGAGTTACTTTGTGCAACAGCCCTAGATGTCCTCGATGCATCTCTCTCTGTAGACCAGGCTGGCATCAAACTCACAGCGATCTTCCTGCCTTTGACTATCGAGTGCAGGGATTAAAGGCATGTACCACCACTGCCTGGCTCATAAAACAGTTTGAATTTCAAAATATGCTGTCATCTTCAAATTCTTTTAGGTTCAGCCTCCTGCTTATACTTTGAAAAAATTAAATAGTGACAGACAACTGAAAGTCAAGACAGTTAGGAACTGAAAAACTTCAACAGAAAAGATATTACCATAATTATTTCGCACTACACTGGTAACATGAAACAGCAGGTCATATTTACTGACAGGTGCTGAGGTGGAGGTGACAAAAGACAAAAAAGATAGTAAAGGGAGAACAAAGAAAAGATACAAACTAGGGCAGGGAGGTCTCTCTTAATGTCTGTCTCATTCTAAGTAAGAAGAATAGCTTCCTGTATTCTACGTCCAGGGGGATATTTATGTAAATTTGACTCTGAAGAAAACGTAATGAGTACTGGACATTTTACAGAAAAGCAACAGTGTAAATAAACACAGCTTAACTTATATTGATGATTTTTACTTTCTCATAAAATCATATACCCCCGTGTCAGGTAACTACTCTGTGTTTGCAAGGCATGCCTGTGAAAAATAAAGACAAGGAAACAATGTGTAAACAGTTACTAACATTTGAATGATAGCACCATGAGAGATATGCTGTAGACATGCCAAACCATTTCGTTTTATGCCAGTCAGACATTTTAAGTGTTGTAATCACTGTGTAAGAAATAAGTGTATGTTCAAGACCCTCTAAATAGTAACAGTCCATAGTGAAACTGTCATGACTCATATACTCGTGACAGCTAAGTATATGAAAAGGGTCTGTTTGTGAGAATCTAGAAGTTTGTGGTGGTGAATCCTTACTCCTAAGCATGTACCTATGAGGAAAAGAAAGTCAAACTGTGTAAATACAATGTGAAAATCTTTTATTTGTCATTCTTCCTTTAATAATAACATCATGTACAGTGTGGCATGGGTAGCACATACCTTTAATCTCAGCACTCAGGAGGCAGAGGCTGGTGGATCTCTGTGAGTTGGAGGCCAGAGCAGTCTACAAAGTGAGTTCCATGACAGGCTCTGAACCAACACTGAAAAATCCTGTCTCAAAAATGCAAGACATAAAGCATATCATATGTAACTCTAAATACAAGCCATGTGAGCCTAGAATATGGAAAGAAGAAATGTAGCCTACCCCCTCACTCATGGGACAATTAGAAAACATGAAAGTTATTTAGGAGTAGATTTGTAGAATCTGATACAAATTTACAATTAATTGCTCTTTCAACTTCATTGGAAAGACATCAACAAAGACACACTTCAGAAAACCCCTATGAGCATTGCAATGTGTGAATACTTCCATTTATAACTGGTATGTTCTGCCAGTGTAGTGTGACACACACCATTGGAAAACTTATGAAGGGAATATATTTAAGTTCTGAGTTTCTCAAGTTCTTTTCAAATATGTGAAAATTCCCATATAAAAAAACACCACAATTGTGGGCCATTAAGGGTCTTCATTAGATTATGGAGTTTTGCATATATTTGCCTTCTATCTCAGCCTATTAGCAGTGATGGATTATTCACCGTCTGTTTTCTTTATTGCTCCAAATTAGTCAAAATGAATAAATATGTTTTAAATTTTTCTTAATTTTGTCATTTTATATTTTGTGTTATTTTTCTTCTCTTCTTTTTAAGAATAGCATTACTGTGACTCCCTGTCTGGCCTAGAACTCACACTATAGAATATGCTATCCTAGGACATCAGAGAGATCTGTCCATCTAGACTACAGAGTGCCTGCATTATAATTGGCCATGACACTAGTTATGTTGGTTAATTTAATTGGCTTCCTGTGGATGAGCGACTGATTCTGGCTGGTTAGTAACAGAAGAAGGTGACCCTCAAATGCAGCCTTTCTGCTTTAAAGTCCACTGCTTCCAACTCTGAGAATATTATTTTTCCTCATTAAGAAGTCTGTTATAACTCATCAAAGCACCTGGGAAGATTTCTGCTTTGTTCTGCATATGGTGAAATCCAGGCTCGCAGAGATAAGTAGATTTTGAAGATAGTTAAGTTTAGCTCCTCATGTTACTCATGCCATCATTCTAATGCCTCACTAAGTGAATCTGCCCCTAGAAACCTGCTATTACTGACTCCACACCCAGGGGTTGGTAAAATCCCCCACCTCAGGATTCACCTCACATTTTCTGGTTTTCTGTTCTCCAGGGGATGCAGGAAATTTTGGCTAAGAATAAACCACTGTGCTGTGTCCCTTCTGCTCACCTGGTCCTGTCACTCAGGACTCAGAAGCCAATCAGAGCGAGACGGGAGGGATCTTTTGGGGTCTCCTGTGCTATAAACTGACATGAAGCTGAAGAAGCATGGGTGTTCTCTCTCTCTATCTCTCTGTTTCTCTGTCTCTGTTTCTCTCTCTCTGGTTTCTGATACTGTCATACGGGCAGAGATTGCATATTCTGGAGCAGGAGTGCCTAGATAGCTCTTTTTTTATTATCTGTGTAAGTTGTTCCCCAATAAAACACCCATTAATCATTTATCTTGGGTTCACTGAACCCATAGGCACCCATCTTCACATGAAAAAACATTTTATTGAAAATGAACACAAGTATGAAGTCTAAAGACTCTACCAAATTGTTTACATGAATAGGGAATTCTTTTCCATGATTTCTTCCCCATTACCTGATAGTAAGATGATACAAAAAGGGATTAAAATATGAACAGGGTTAGAGATACGGATGAGCAAAATTATTAAAATATCATTACCAGGAGCTACAGCAGGGTTTTGAGATGTGTCTGTAGTCTCTGCTACAGAAAAACACGAGGGCCTACCTTTCTTGGAAACATGCATGACCTGTCTCAAACCCAAACACTGACATCACATAATTAAATTCAATCCATTCTCTAACCAAACAGATTTTTACAGGTGAATATTTTCCCTTGTACGCACTCATTTCTGTATCCCAGGGGTTGAGGCACTTAAAGTCTTAACAGTTTCCCATTATCATGCATTGGTTCATGGAACAGAAAGCAAGCATGTAGGATTAAATTTAGAGAAACCAAGTCATCTGAGTTAAGTTTTTTTCTGCAATTAAAGAAAAGCATCGAAACAAATAGGGTTACCTTATCAGTGAACTCATAGGACATTTGTACATAAGAGTTTTCAGGTGCAAACACAACAGAGAAATCATGATGCTTGAACAGATTGGTGACACTTGTCAGAAGTTTTTCCCTCAGAATCTTGTGTGACTAAATGTGTGGTCATTGAAGATCCTACCAAATCCTTTATACCAAGATTTCCTTCAATATTAAAAATTTCAGGAGCTCACAGATTATTGAATTATGCAGAGTGCACAGCTTTACCACACTGCTTACAATTAAGGGGTTTCTCTGCAGTGTGATTCCTTACAAAGGTTTTACAACATTGGTTTCATTCACAGGCTCTGTGTTTTCCTTTATGATATTGAAGACTTCTGACACGTGGATAGGCTTTCCAGCATTGATTACATTCCTACGTTTTCTCTCCAGTGTGTGTTTCTTTATGATATTTAGGACCACTGACATGTGAAAAATCTTCACCACATAGACTGCATTCATACGGCTTCTGTCCAGTATGTGTTCTTTTATGACACTGAAGACTTCTGACGTGTGAATATGCTTTGTTGCATGGAGTACATACATAGGGTTACTCTCCAGTGTGTGTTCTTTTATGATATAGAAGACTCCTGTCATGTGAATAGGCTTTACCACATTAATTACATTCATATGGTTTCTCTCCAGTATGTGCTCCTTTATGATATTTAAGAAAAATGGCCCATGATAATGCTTTGCCACACTGATTACATTCATATGGTCTCCCTTCAGTATGTATTCTTCTATGACTTACAAGACGGCCTTGTCGTGAAAAGGCTTTACCACATTGATTACATCCATAGGGTCTCTCTCCTGTATGCGTTCTTTCATGTGCTTTCAAACCACGGTCATGTTCAAAGACTTCACCACAGTGATTACAAACATAGGTTTCACTCCAGTACATGTTCTTTTATGGTATTTAAGACTACTGGCTTGTGAATAGGCTTTAGCACACTAATTACATACATAGGGTTTCTCTCTCATGTGTGATCTTTTATGTCTTTGAAGATGACTTTGGCTTGCAAAAGCTTTACCACACTGATTACATTCATAGGGTTTCTCTCCTATGTGACTTCTTTGATGTACTTAAATATGACTGTTCTGTGAAAAAGCTTCACCATATTGATAACATGCATAGGGATTCTCTCTAGTGTGTGTTCTTATATGACTTTTAAGATAAATATGACATGCAAAAGCTTTACAACAGTGACTACATTCATAGTGTTTCCCTCCAATGTATGTTCTTTTATGATATTGAAGACCACTGTCATGAGAAAAAGCTTCACCATGCTGATCGCATTCATAGGGTTTGTGCCTAATATATTTGTTGTTTCATGACTTATGAGACTGCTGTTTTGTGAAAAAGCTTAACCACATTGATTACATTCATAGTCTGTCTCTCCAGCACCTGTTATTTTATGGAGTTGGAGACAACTTTGCCATGCACAGACTCCACTATTTTGAAGACCTTCATATGGTTTCTTTCCAGTATGAATGTTTTCATGTCTTTGAAGATGCCCAAAACACACAAAGGTTTTAACACATTGAGTGCATTCACAGGGTTTTCTGTCCTGGATGGGTTACTTCATTCCTTCAAAGATAAATGGCACATGTAAGAGCTTTACCACTTCCATTATACTGAAGAACTGTAGTGTCTATATATATTGAATTTAAAATTTTGCTTAATTGCAAAGACGAATCAGTTCTTTTTTTTCTTTTTTTCTTTCTTTTTATTTTTTGGTTTTATGAGACTGTGTAAATAGAGCCTTTTCTTTTGAGAGAAGCCTATCTGCCAGCCTGGTTCTAGAGCCGCATCAGTCCCAAATAAACACACAGGAGGCTATATTAGCTATGAAGCTGTTGGCCTTACTTGTCTCTTACTGGCTAGCTCTGCTTTAAGTAAGTACCCCATAATTGTTAATCTAAGTATGTCTCTTACCGGAGAATAGTTCCAGGCATCCTACCCCATGGCGTTACATGTTGACTCTCCTGTGTTTCTCTTTCCCAGAGTCCTCCTGGACTCCTAGTCCCTCCTATCTTGGTTCCCTATTGGCTCAACAGTGCTTTATTGACATAAGACTTCCCCAACAAGACTGGGTCTCTTTATTGTTTTGGAGGCTTTCGGTCCAGCCTGGCCTCGAACTCACAGATATCTGCCTGTCTCTGCCTCCTCAGTGCTGGGATTAAAGGTGTGCGCCACCACTGACCAGCAGATGAATCAGTTCTTAACTTTTATATTCAGGATGCTTCCATTCATGAGGGGTTGCTTTGTGGCTATGAACATACCTGTGACAGAGAGTTAGAAGAGCCTTTATTTCATAGCCCACACCTATGGCATCTTATTTATGTGAGATTTTTCACATATTCAAGAACTGGATGAACTCATAGCTTTGTCATACTTACTGCATTCATAAGTTTTCCTGTATTTTGAATTATATTTCATTGGCTAAATGTACCAGGACAAATGAATGTTTCTAAGACTCAGCGGGCTTTTCTTTAATGTGAGTTCATTGATGTCTTCCCAAGGAAGTTGGAAATCCAAGTAACTGTAATTTTGTATCACATTTAACACAGATACTCAAGGTGGGGAACTACTAAATAACATTCATATTTTCTAGTTGCTCGAAGAGTGAGAGGGGCTACATTGCTTCTTTCCATATTCTATGCTCACATAGCTTGTATTTAGAGTGATACATGATATTCAATTTTTCATGTTTTTTTTGAGATAGGATTCTCTGTGTAGCTTTGGATTCTGTCCTAGAACTCACTCTGTACCCAGACAGGCCTCCAGCTTTCTGTGATCCTGCTGCCTATACCTCCTGTGGGGTGGAATTGAAGGTAAGCACTACCACTGCCCCGCTGGACAATATACTCTTACTAAAGCAAGAATAACAAATAAAATGTTTGCACATTTCTTTCCCAGAGTTTGGATTACTTTTCCTCAGAGACAGGTCATATAGTGATTAAGGTTCCTCCAAAACAACCTTCTTGACTCTGATAATCTCACCCTTTCAGTATACTTAGCAAAGTCACAAATATATGAGTAGTTGACAGCTTCATTATAGAATCTTTTTTCTTAAATTTCTTTGGCATAAACATATCACCTATTCAACGTGTATACTGTTTAATATATCTGGGTGGTATGAACCTGAAAGGATTGGCCTTTCTACAGCATAGATTTTATGGTTTGTAATAAAAATTTGCATAAGCTTGCACATGAAAATTACCTTCTTTTTCTTCTAGAACTGTCACAAAGTTCTTCAATATTATGACCTTCCCACTTGTAGCCTAAAATACAATACCAGAAAATGCATGAAATATGAAAGGAAATTGCATCAAATTTAAGTTAATATCTAATGAATATTAGAACCATGCCTTATTCACCTGTTTCCCTTTTCTCAATTAAAATTACAGAAGCACATCAACAACAAAGAAACAGTCTTCACCTTATGTTAAATCATGAAGGATAATTCAGTCTCACCTATGGCAGTGAGGTCCCTGTAGGTGTCCAGCATCACATCCTTGTAGACCCATTTCTAGGATGGATTCAGCAAAGCCCACTCTTCCTGAGTGAAGCTGATGTGCACATTATCATAGGTCATTGTGTCCTAAAACAACCCACATATGTGTAATACAGGACATGTAATAATTGTGTTGTATACGAATGCTTCCTTGATAGTGTATTCATATAATTCTGGTGATTCCCACACTTATTCCATGACGTGGACATTATAATGTATTCACCCAGTGAATTTAGAAGGAAACTGACTTGGAGGCTCACATGCAGCATTCTTGGCCCATTAAGTAGCTATAGCCTTGAGAGAGAAATCCCAATGAACAGACATAAAGGGAGAGGCAAGCCAGCAGATCAACACTACTGAGAACACAGCAGAGAAATTGTGTGACATGGTCAGCCTATGACAACAATACCCAAGTACCTGGAACCAACTTCTGTTTATGTTAGTATTTTATTGCTGTGAAGAGACTCCATGAATCACAGCAACTGTTACAAAGATAAAATTTAATTGAAGTGTGTCACTTAAAATTTCAGAGGTTCAGTTGAGCATCCTCTATATGCAGATGTGGTGTTGGAGGTTAGAGTCCTTACATCTTGACACAGAGACATTAGAACATTGATTGACTCACTGGGCAGCATCCTGAGTATGAGAAACCTCAACACCTGACCCCACAGTGACATAACTTCCTCTAACAAGAAAACCCCACTCCAACAAAGCCACACCTCCTATTCCTGTCACATGTCGGAGCTCAGAGACTATAAACTGACAGCTTCGAAGCTGCATTGGGCTAAACTAGGCCCTGTGAATGTTTGTGACAGTCATGTGACTTGAATTATTGGGGGGACCCTGGCAGTGAAACCAGGACCCATCCCAGATGCAAGAACTAGCTTTTTGGAGGGTACACCATATAGGGGGTGTATCTGACTCAGTCATTGTACAGGATGGACTTACTTGGTACTTCTCAACTTGCTATGAAAGACTTTGTTCACTCCCAAAGAAGGTCTTACCCCCTCTGAGCAGTGCCAGGGGGATAGGTTAGGATATGTGGGGGCAGGAGAGGAAGAGGGATTGGAACTGGCATGGGTATATATACTGAAAAGGAAAATTTTAAATAAATTATAAAATACTGTATTATTCATATTATGCACCCACAGTGATGGGTTTTTTGCTCATTTCTCTATGAGTAAGAAGAATTATGAAAACAAGGTTGTCCTAATGATTTTTAATATAAAGGTTTTATGTTATTGAGTTTTTCCATGTATGTACATATGACGTAACAGAGAAGAGGGTGTCAGATATCCAGGCTCTGGAGTAGGAGCAGTTATGAGCCTCCAAATTTGGGTGTTGGCATCTGAAGCCAGGTCATGCCCAAGGAGAATAAGTACTGAGCCACCAGACAAGACCCATAGCTGCTTTTAGGCAAAACAGCAACAGTTTTAAAAACAATGGGAATGAAAGAGACTACATAAATGAAGAGGTAATTAAATAATCATTAGGAACTTGATGCGTCACCATTAAGATATCCTATAATGTAAATTTACACCATGAATTGAAAACATTCCAGAGAAAATTCCCAACACCTTATAACTGTATGCCTGATTCCAAAGCTATAATCAAAGTAGAAACACAATTCTCAAGAGAATTAGAAAAAAAAATCATACACACATTCACACATTGTAACTTCTATATTTACAAAAACTCTACAGCAATGGAGAAAGTGTACCATATTTGGAAAAGAATGAAGGGGATGGAGAGAAAGAGCCAAAAGCAAAAACATGAAAATATAATCAACTTTTCATCAAAAGACCAAAGAAATTGAACCTTTGGTTCCTGAGAGCTGGGATTAAAGACATAGACCATGACCTCCTGGCTCCTAAAACAGATTTTGCAGTCCATATGTGCTGTGATCTTTAATTCTTTAGGGGTCAAACTCCAGCTTACACTCTGAAGAATTTAAATAGTGACAAAAACTGCAAGTTTGACAGCTAGACAAATGTAGATCTTCAACAGAAAAGATATGAACATAGTTATTTCATAGCACATGAGCAACATGACACAGTGGGTCATACTTTCATGTTAGGTTCTGAGGTAGAGGTGCCAGGGGATGAGGAAGACAGGAAAGGCAGAACAAACAAAAGACAAAAGCTGGGGCAGGGAGGATTTGCTTAAGCTGTGTCTTATTCTAAATGAGCATCTTAAGAGGAATCACTCCTATTTGGGGGGGGGGTTGAGTCAGGGTTTCTTTGTGGCTTTGGAGGCTGTCCTGGAACTCGCTCTTGTAGACCAGGCTGGCCTCCACTAATGAAGCAACCACTGCACAGAGTCGTTTCCCAGGGCTTTACCAGGTCTCACAAGCAAGATCCTTGTCTGTTTTATTTTATTGTATTATTATTATTATTATTATTATTATTGGTTTTTTGAGACAGGGTTTCTCTGTATTGATTTGGAGGCTGTCCTGGAACTCTCTCTTGTAGACCATGCTGGTCTTGAAATCACAGAGATACTCCTGCCTCTGTCTCCCAAGTGCTGGGATTACAGGCTTGTGCCACCAATACTCGGCTGACTCTATGTTTTATTATCAATACATCAGGCCCTTAGGGAAAGAACAAAATACCTAGGCCCCAGGTTATTTGTAGCTGTCCCAGGAATGTTCCTCCTCCCTGTCTCAGGGCCTAAATGAAATCCTAGTTTGATTAGGCAAGTTCTTAACACAACAGTGTTTTACGTTTTGAAATAGTTGTCACCTGGTGTCCTCTTGCCCATCTGGCAGAACAATGAGTTTCTCTTGAGGAAAACTGGAACTGAAAGACCTGAAGTTATCAGCCTAAATACCTTGTGACCTCCTGAGCGCAATAACCAGACAGTTGGATGCAAACTGCAAGAGGTTTATTGTTTACACAGGCTTCTGCAGGCACTCCAGCCACTTTAGCTAGCTGAGAGCCCTGGGCTTTAGGAAAGTTTTCTTTTTATGTACATAATTTTGTCAAGCAAAGCAATAGGGGTATTGTGAAAAGTGGAGCCACTGCATGTGCAGATCTTGGCAAGCAATAGGGCTATTGTAAGAAGTGTGGGCATAACTCATCCTTCCTGGAGAAACCACAAGGTCAAGATTAAACTTATCTTAACAGCATTCCGGTGTCCTGCATCAGCACTCTGGACCAGATGTTCTTTTTAATTCAACCTTGTTCCCTGTTTAGGGAAAGGGACCTCGGGGGATTTTCCACTGAGGCAACATTCTGAGTCTCAAAAAGGGGGGTGTATTGAGTTTTTTCATTCCCCCTTTTCTTTTTGTGAAGTTTTAATCTTAAAATTTATGGTCCCTATTTTTGCTTAAGAGCTTGGTACTGTTGTGTGAGAACAAGGGCCTGGGTGATAGATAAGCATTCCTTAATGAACATCATAAGTTAGAGTGCTAGTGGCATTAGTAATGTTCCCTAGCATAGCAATCCCCTCATAGTAGGGGGGCACGGACGCCAAGCATAGCCAACAAGAGGCAGTCAGGTTCGGCTGGTTTCTGTTGAGGGCCATAAATGTTCCTTGGACCAGGTCTCTTGCCTGTTAATGAAGCCTCTGGGGAGGAGCTAGGGTAGGTTGGGGTGTTACCAGAACTTCATGATACTGTGGTTGTGCTGGCGGGCAGGACTAGTGGAACCTGAGGCCTTGGGGCCTTGGGTGGTCCCTGTTCCCCTAGGACTGAGTTGGGACCAATCATGTAGACAAGGGTTTCTATGAGGAGTCTTACCCTAAAAATAAGTCCCTCATGATGCCCTCCAGGTTTATATAGTCTAAGTCCCCAACTTTTCCCTTTTATGCAATCAGTAGCCGGCACTGCTTTCCCTTCTGATGTAAAGGCTGTGCTAATATTGGATTCTCCCAGAGTTGTGGTATAGAAGCTCAGGGGTCCTCCCCAGGCACCTGTCCAATATGCTGCATTATTGTAGGCTTCACATCCCCATTGTTTACAATAATAATACTCTGGTCCCCGGCACCTCTGGGTTTGAGCTCCTCCAGGGCAGATATACCATTTTCTAAATCTACATTCAGGATATAAGTCACCGGGGGATTGTTGAGTTTTTTCCCATGATCCCTCAGACACCTGGCATAAATCAAAGGTGAGATTGGGATACCAAGTACCTGGCATATTTGTGGATGAGCTGACATTTATCTGTCAGCCTGTCTCAGGGTTTTCTATGAGCCAAGTCAGCCTCTGGGGGCCATGGGGGTTGCCCCAGAGCCTTCTGGGGAACATCCCTAGGAGGGCTAGGATTAAAATTAGGGTTCTTTTAAGAGTCTTATCTTGAGAGGGTTTTGTGTTCATTGGAGCTTCCATGAGGTGGTGGGCAGGCCTTTTGGGTTTTCTCGGGGAGCAGGCTTTACATGCGACGCATGCATCCAGGCTGTGATGCAGTCAATCCTTAAGGCAGTTAGGGTGGTCAGCAGCACAGTGTATGGTCCTTTCCATCGTGGTTCCAAAGTTTTGGACTAGTGTCTCCTCACGTAGACCTGGTCACCAATCTGGTGGGGATGGGGCCTGGAAGGTGGTCCCTTCTCCCAGTATGCCACTGCCAAAGGCTTCCAAATCTGCTACTGGACTATCTGTAAGGCTTGGAGGTGTGCCTGCAGGGTTGGGGTAGTAGCATAGGCAGAAATATCAGAATCAAAGAAGGTTGTAGCAGGGGGAGGTCCTCCATAGATGATCTCGTATGGGGTGAGGCCATGGGGGCCAGGGGTGTTCCTGGCCTAGTAGAGGGCCAGGGCAGGAGTTGAACCCAGTCTCTAGTACCAGTCTCCAATGCTGATTTAGTCAATGTCTCCTCAATTGTTCTATTTATTCTTTCTACCTGACCTGAACTTTGGGGTTTATAAGCACAATGTAATTTCCAATCAAACCCCAATAACTTGGCCACCAACTGACTTACCTGGGAGACAAAGGCTGGCCCATTATCAGACCAAATCGAGGGAAGATTTCTTCCAGAATCTTCTTAACTACCATCTGGGCAGTTTCTCTCTTTGCAGGGAAGGCCTCAACCCATACTGAGAGTGTATATATGAAAACTAGCAGGTATTTGTTACTGTACACGCCAGGTTTAACTTCTGTAAAGTCCATTTCCCAGTAGACACTGGGGCGGTGTCCTCTGGTCCTGGTCCCTTCTGGAAGTTTTAGTCTTCCTGCATTGACTTTTGCATAGGGAACACACTGATCAATAACCTGTTGAATGAGATTCTGCACATGTGGTATGTAAAAAAACTCTTCCCTCTCTTGTAGATTGGGTAGCTTTTTCCTACTAAGGTGGGTTAATTTGTGGAGGTCCACTATTGAAGTTCTGGCATCCTTCCGGGCCAAGACCAATTTCCCCTGGAACTTCTATCCTTGGACTTCCAGGTCATATCTGGTTCCTATTCTGTGTACTTCTGCCAGGTCTTCTGCTGTATAGGTGTATTTCAGTTGGTGAGGGGCTGTTTGAGTCTTGTTAGTTTGCAGGGATAGAATCTGTGACCCAAATGCTTCCCTCCTTGCTGTTTCATCTGCCAGGTGGTTTCCTAAAGTGATGGGGTATTCCCCTTCTGGTGTCCTGGACAGTGAATGATGCTCAACTTTTTAGGTAAGAACAGGGCCTGTAACAGGTTCAGTATCTCAGTCTTATTTTTCATTTCTTTACCTCCTGAGGTTAGTAGCCCCTGCCTCCTCTAGATTTCTCCGTGAACATGTGCTGTTGCAAAAGCATACCAGCTGTCAATATAAATGTTATCTTGGGTGAGCACAATGAGCTCATCCCACTGAGCTGATGTTCCTGGGGGCAAGGCGCTCACCCAGATAGTCTGGTGCTTATCCACCACTGCTGCCTCCACCCTTCGCTCACCTTTATGGAGAAAATTGCTCCCATCTGTGAACCATGTAACATCCGCATCCAGGAGAGGTTAGTCAGTCAGGTCTGGGTGAGTCCCATGAGCCTTGGCTAGTATTTGTTGACAATCATGGGGCACCTCCTGACAGTCCTCTGAGTCCGGCAAGAATGTAGCTGGGTGTAAGGTGGTGGCTGGCCTGAATTGTATCTTGCCGGGTGCCAGGAGCAGCATCTGGTAGTGAGCCATCTGTGCATTTGACAGTCAGCACTTGGGCGGCTGGCGGACGATGGCTTCCACAGCATAGGGCATAATGACAGTGAGGGGCTGCCCTAGAGTTAGCCTGTTTGCATCCCTGACTAGGACTGCTATAGATGCCACCATGGGAAGGCAAGGGGGCCATCCTGATGCCACATAGTCCAGTTTCTTTGATAAATAAGCTATATGCCTCCTCCATGGGCATAACTTTTGGGTTAGGACTCCTTTGGCAATGCCTTTTCGCTCATCAACAAATAAGTCAAATGATTTTGTGACATCTGGGAGTCCCAAGGCAGGGGCGGACAAGAGGGCCTGCTTGATTTTGTCAAATGGTACCTGTTATTCTTCTCCCCATTCAAATTTAGCATCCTCTTTGGTCAGGTTATATAGTGGGGCAGCCATTTCTGCAAACCCAGGGACCCAGAGTCTGCAGAAGCCTGCGGTTCCCAAAAATTCCCGCATTTGTTGTGGGGTTTGCAGTGGGGGGATGAGGGCCACTGCTTATTTTCTGGCCTCTGTCTGCCATCGCTGGCCCCCTTCTAGGGTATAGCCTAGATAAGTTACTTTCTGTTTGCACATCTGCGCCTTCTTGGCAGAGGTGTGGTATCCCAAAGCTCCTAGCTGCTTTAGAAGGGCTGCAGTATCTCATTTGCAGCTTTCCTCGGTTCGGACTGCCAAGAGTAAATCATCCATGTACTGCAGGAGGACAAGGTCAGGGTGTTGCCTCCGAAAGTCAGCAAGGTCCTGATGTAGAGCCTTGTCAAAGAGGGTTGGCGAATTCTTGAAACCCTGTGGCAGCGTGGTCCAAGTTAGTTGTCTGTATAGTCCGGAGTCTGGGTCTTTCCATTCGAAGGCGAAAAGGGGCTGCCTCTGGGGGCTGAGCCTCAAGCAGAAAAAGGCATTCTTTAAATCTAGCACAGTATACCAGGAATGGGAGGGAAGCAGGGTGTTCAGAAGGTTGTATGGGTTAGGCACCATAGGATGAATGTCCTCAGTCCTTTGATTAACCTTCCTTAAATCTTGTACAGGGTGATAGTCCCCAGTCCCCAGCTTCTGGACAGGAAGGAGGGGTGTATTACAAGGGGAACGGCAAGGTTTTAATATGCCCAAATCTAGCAGTCGCTGTATGTGGGGTTGGATGTCCCTGTAGGCCTCCCTGGATAGTGGATACTGTTTAACAGATATGGGGGTAGCAGATGTCTTTAAGTCGATTATGATGGGTGGCTGGTTCACAGCTAGCCCCATTCCCCAGGTCTCTACCTAGGCCTTTTGGTATTCTTTGATCCAGGCTTGGATGCTTTCGGGGGTTTATGAGGCTGTTCCAGCAACTTGTATTCATCCTCCATCTTTAGGATGAGGACATGGAGGGCGATCCCATTTGGGCAGTTTACTCTGGCCCTCCATTTATTGAATTGAATTTGGGCTCCCGTTTTAGACAGCAAGTCTCTCCCCAGAAGAGGGTAAGGGCAATTTGTGACATGTGAGAAGGAATGGGTCACTTTACCTGTGGCCAGATGCACTTCTCGCTGAGTATTCCATGGGTAGCTTTTCCCTCCAGTAGCGCCCTGTACCCACAAACTTTTGCTACTCAGTGGACCAAGTGCTTTGGTTAAAACTGAATGTTGAGCTCCAGTGTCAACTAGGAAGGTTACAGGTTGCCCCCCCTCCCGATCTTGAGAGTTAGCCTGGGCTCAGTGAGGGGGCTCCTGGCCCTGACTCCCCTAATCCTCAAGGGAAAGGACCTGGGGAGGGCACCTCTTGCATTCTCCTGGCTTCCTTCTCTTTGCAGTAGGCGCATTGGTCAGGATCAAGTCATGGGAAGCGGAAGTCTCCCTGGATTCTCATCTGCCTCCCTGGCTCTGATCTAAGCTGAACTGCAGTGGCCAAGATTTTGCTTAACTCCCTCGTACATTTCTTATCACACTTGTCTTCCCTCTCCTCTTGTTCCTTTCTCAACCTTTGCTATTTCTCTTCCTGCAACTTGCTTAGTCACTCTTCCTTCTCTTCTGGGGTTTCTTTCTTATTATAAATCCTTTCTACCTCCTTCATGAGATCCTGAAGAGTTTAGTCCTGTAACCCATCTAACCACTGTAACTTAGTCTGGATGTCTGAAGCTGACTGCCCTATAAAGGCCATGATAATTTCTCCCCGGCATTCTGGACTGGTTGGATCGAAGGGTTTATATCTATGATATGCCTCCATTAACCTTTCTAAAAACACTGCCAGGGTTTCTTCAACCCCCTGAGTGACTGCTCTTACCTAGGCCAAATAAATGGGGCACCTTCCAGCACCCTGGAGACCCGCAAGGAGAACATGGCAATAGAGATGGAGTTGTTCCCTACCAGCTGAGGCTGCATCAATCTCATTGGGGAGTTGGAAGGGGGCCCCATTGGGGCCCAGTACATTCTTTCTTTCCTCCAGAAAGACCTTTTGTTTTTCCTCCATAGTTAAGAGTTCCTGAAGATGACAGACTATGGACACCCCCATGGAGGGCCTCACCCTCCCTGGGGGAATGAGGGGATAATGGGGGGGATGGGGGGAGGGCATGGGAGGAGGGGAGGGAAAGGGAGAGGGACCTCGTACTGACTTGTGAAGCAACCTTGTTTCTTATCTAAATTTAAAATGGAAAATAAAAAAATATTAATAAAAAAAATCATAAAAAAAGAGTTCCTGAAGAAGCTGTTATCAATCATCCCAAGTGGGATGATGAGTCATTAGAATGGACTCAATGACCCAGATTAGTGCCTGGGAATCTTGGGAAAAGGAGGGATGTGGGTTTTCCAATTGTAGAGGTCAGATGCAGAGAATGGCCAGTACTGATGTTGACCCCATACTGATCTTAAGGGGAAAAGCTGAGCTGACCACGTAGCACAGAACCAATCAGAGATCGAATTTACAGATGGAGGTGCAGGCACTAGCTTGTCCTCCAACAGGGTGGCCTGTTCACCCCCACCAATACAGAGCGGGCCCCAAAAATCTGGGACCCCAGACACCCTGGGATATCTCCCAGGGCGGTGGCTCCAAATGAGTATGGTATTTCTTGATTCCCTCACTGGATGCCCCTCAGATTCAGATATGTGCACATCAGACCAGTGAGACAGAAGAATAGACAGACAGGCAAGACAAGGGGTACCCAATCCTCTCACTCTAGGTTATTGAGTGGGGATGTCAAATCTTGGTGGAACCTCCAAATGAAAGACCTGAAGTTATCAGGCTAAATACCTCGTGATGTCCCAAGTGCAATAACCAGACAGTTGGATGCAAACTGCAAAAGATTTATTGTTTACACAGGCGTCTGCGGGTACTCCAGCCACATTAGCTAGCTGAGAGCCCTGGGCTTTAGGACAGTTTTCTTTTTATGTACATAATTTTGGCAAGCAAAGCAATAGGGGTATTATAAAAAGCAGAGCCACTGCAGGAACAGATCTGGGCAAGCAATATGGGTATTGTTAGAATGCGGGCATAACTCTTCCTTCCTGGAGAAACCACAAGGTCAAGATTAAACTTATCTTAACAGCATTCCGGTGTCCTGCATCAGCACTCTGAACCAGATGTTCTTTTTAATTCGATCATGTTCCCTGTTTAGGGAAAGGGACCTTAGGAGATTTTCCACTGAGGCAACTTTCTGAGTCTCAAAAAGGGTGGTGTATTGAGGTTTTTCAGAACTGTGGCACACTATGCTCTAAAGTTCACTGAGACCTAATAATACCCCTTGGAGCAGCTTTTAAAAGCCCGGTTATTAGCTGGTTATTGGAGGTGCACACCTTTAATACCAGCACTCAGGAGGTAGAGGCAGGAGGATTTCTGTGAGTTAGAGACCAGCCTGATCTTACAAGAGCTAGTTTCAGGACAGCCTCCAAAGCCACACAAAAATTCTGTCTCAGAAAAAAATACAACAAGAATAAACAGCAGCCCTGTTCTGTGATATGATGATGGGCCTAGGGGCTATTTGTACATCAGGGGTTTCTCTTTTGTCATGGTTTGGAGCCAAATATCTGGATAGTCATGGAGAATAAATGTGAATTTTAGCATCCTAATCTCTAATGGGCACAGTTAGCATACTTCCCACCTTTGGGTTATTTTAGAGGAAGCCCTCCCTCAGCTCAATTCTATTTTTTAGGACTCACTATTCCCTAAGAATTGGCAAATCCTTTATATCAACAATTCTACTCTTCCCTATCACAGTTTAGTAGTGGAGTGTGATCCATTTGCAGGCTTCTTTTATGTCCCATGACTTTAATTCCATCACTAAGGAGACAGAGGCAGGCAAATCTCTATGACTTTGGGTTTAGCCTGATGTGCAGAGCAATTTCCAGGTCAGTCTCCAAAACTACACAAAATAAATAAATGTAAAAAAAATAAAGAAGCAGAATACCATTTACACCATGCACAAAATTAACTACAAATCAATCTTATACCTAAATGTTAAACATGAACACTAGTACTTCTAGAAGACACTAAAGAAACGAGGACTGTCTCAGTTTGGCAAGTTGCCTTCCATGTGCACCAAAAGCACGTTGGTGTTGACTACAAAGATGTTTCTACAGAAATCTCTTGATGGAAATCCTTTCCACAGATGCAGCCCACACAGGGAAATATTCACAGGCCAGCATCTGGGTTTGGGGATTGGCTAGGAACAAATGGGACCTCACAGAGCTCTGACTATAGCCTCAGGTTTCCACTGAAACTCTGGGAAACACCTCCCCATCCTATCCTCCTCATCTTGGGAGAGCATACCCTCACTCACCATGCTGTGGCTTCAGTGCTCATCCATGCTCCCCTCACATCCCCTATAGCAGTGCTCACAATGCAGCAATCAATCCCCTGGCTCCTCTCCTGCTATGAAACCAAGCCTGCAGTATGGCTTCAGGAGGTGTCCTGGGAGACCTGAGAATGGAGGTTTTGCCCAGTGACCCTGGATGGCTGGTGAGGCTTGAGTGACAAGAGCACTTCCTTAAGGGTCAGACTGTGTTTAAAGACACAGTACAGTGGTCCCTAGCCCTGGCTTCTACTCCAGACCCAGGCCTTTCAGAGATCCCCAGAGAACAAGGATTTCAGTATCACCCACCCCTGTCTCCAGGAAATGACCGAGCACTCCTCCTGCAGTTCACAGATTCATCCTCTTCCTCCTCCTCCATACCACATGCCAAGCTTGGACAGACCGTGACACAGTGTGGACTGGAATGACTGTCTCATTCAACAGATGGAAGGGAGCAGCCTAGTGTACTAAAAAAAAATCAAGATTTTTAAGACACCGAAGAATGTGTTTGTGCTGGGCATTGGTGACATAAGTCTGTAATCCCAGCACTCAGGAGGCAGAGGCAGGCAGATCTTGGTGAATTTTAGGCCAGCCTGGACTACAGAGTGAGTTCCAGGACATCCTCTAAGGCCACAGAGGGACCCTCTGGGATCTTCAGTATACAGCATTATTACAAAGAATTAGGTCTAATGCTATAAAAGGAATAAATGCTGTAGCCAGAGTTAGGGTGAGCAGCCAAAGAGAGAGGCCTCCTCCTTTGTTGGGGTACCCCGAATTGAGGAGGGTTCCCCAAGCTGGATTTGTCACCAGGAATCACGCGCCAATTGATGCAACACGCAAGAGGCTTTAATTAGGCATCTGCAGATGGGCCTCTCAGTCAGCTTTTAGACCGATTGGCCCCGAGGTTCAGTTACAATCAGCTTTTAAAGACAAAAACCACAAGCTTTTGGGAGGGGTCCCTATCTTGTGACTGGGGGGTACATGACTACTGACCAGGGGAAGTAGATGTCTTCCTGACCTACACGTTGTAAATTCCTCAAACCTTGGTATGAGTTAATCATCTCTCCCTAAGTAAATGGTGTTATCATCTCCTTGTTTCCCACAAATCTGGTCAGTTCTTCACAGGTGGTCAGCAGCCCAAAATTGGCCTTTTGTGGGTTTACAGCCCTTCTGCAATTAAGGCTGCTAAACCATACATTCCATTCTGTGGTTTGGCCAGTTCCTGGGATGGGGTCTTTTGCTCACTTCCCAAGTTCTCTAGTGGGGTGCCCTCCCTGTTTAAGCTTATATTTTATTTCTATAAATTCAGGGTCTTTCACCTTCAATATCCCTTATGTATGCACACAGCAGCCAAAATGTGTGACCCAGATTATAGATGGATTTTTCATCATGATTTATTTTTTATTTCTGTGTGTAGTCCTGCAACATATTCTGAAGATAATGTGGGCCTCAAACTCAGGAAATCCAACTGCTTCTGCCTCCTGAGGAAGGGGAATAAAGACCTGTACCATCACCTAGTTGGGAAAGGTGACCTTTATCACCTCCAAAGATCTATATTCAAGATGTGTGTTCCTTCTGGGTTTTAGTGGCACACGCCTTTAATCCCAGCACTTGGGAGGCAGAGGCAGGCAGATTTCTGTGCATTAGAGACCAACCTAGTCTACGGAGCAAGTTGCAGGATTTGCTGAGGATGCTTAGGAATAGGCAGAGCCCTATGTAAATGTGTCCAGACTCCCTAAGTAAAATCCCCATGCGTCCTTCAGTTAGGAAAAGCATTGATTTTGAAATAACTCCTATGCTCTCCTTGCCTCCTGAAAATAAGGGCTCTTTCTCCTTTCTTCTGTCATGACTGTAGTGATGACTGTTTTGATAGCCAAATTGATTCCCTCTGCAATTAACTAAAACCCAAGCTATTGGGTAAACTGTGAAGGATTTTTAAAGGTTTTGAAATTAAAGAGGATATTTCATCTGGACAATATGAATTGATAATAGTCTCCTTTAGCCAACTGGTGACAGTGCACATCTTTATCTCTAGTACTCAGGAGGCACAGAGAGTTGGAGTTTCTACATTTGAGGCCAGCCAAACCCTGTCTGGAAAACAGCAAAAAACAATGAAACAAAAGTAAGATCCTCCTGTATACTGGATGGCAGCTGACATATTTGAAGGATGTTGAAGAAGGAAGTGCTCTCTACCTGCTCCCTCTACCTCTAGCAGCCATCATTAGAATTACAGCCTATTTCTTCAGGATTTTCGTGTATACCAAAGAGCAGCTAAGACATTTAGTGTCATGGACTGAACAACTACTGAACTCTTTAAGTTTCTATTGGTTGGAAGCCATCATAGGACTACCTGGACCACAGCTTGTAAGACACTGTCCATTCTAATAAATCCACTTTCTATATACATGGAGAGACACATTCTACCAGTTCATGTAGAGAACCTAGAATCATGCAGCTGTATATTTTTTCACTTACTGAGAAAGATGTTGAAGTTCTGTCACCTACATGGCAGTTCACAACTGTCTGTGACTCCCATTCCAGGGGATCTGCACCTTTATATAGACATACATGCAAGCAAAACACCAGTGCACATGAACTAAGAGTCATCTCCAAATGGAAAGAGACAGATAACTCTTTATTGTTATGCTTTTGCCAAGAGTTTACTATGAATTCCAGGCTCCTAAAGCAATGGAGTCATAAAGCTTTGTGATTGTGAAAAATGTATTTTCTGGTTTGATATATGGTTCCTGATTTTTTTCCCTGGTTGTCTGAAATCCCTGTGACAGCCATGAAAAAAAATACCTGCAGTTCATCTGAACTCAGTGTGCATCTACAGAACAAACAGCTTCATTTGTGTCCTGAAATCTCTCTTTAGTTGTTAATATTCTGGGTACTATTCTGTGGAAGACGGAATAATCACTCCTCCTGCATTGTTAGCTAACCACACTGTGTCTAGAAAGAAAGTGGGGTACAGGAAGCTAACAGGATTTGCTATGGGAGCCCAGGGCAAGTGACATAGAAATGCAAATCTCTGTTGATCTAGAAAAGGTCTTTGTCTCCAATGGAAGGAAGTGTCAGGAAGCAGTGTGTTGTGTTTTTAAGGACACACCTATTGGAGGTACACTTGTCACTCATGCCCCACTAGCCAATCAGTCCGTCCAGGCAACCTGTCAGTCACAAGAAGTACAGGGTTCTACTGGGCTCCAGTTTAACTCTTGTCTCTGCAGAGGAGCAGGAGCAATTTTTGTGTGTGCTGTGCTGTGAGGACTGCTAAAGGAGGCTGAGTGGCAAGCATGGGCAAGGTGGGTGACCATGGCATGGCAAGTGAGGGGCAAATGTCCCCAGATGGGAGGAGCACATGGTGAGGTGCGGGAGCCAGTGTGGTGGCTTCTCCCTGGATCTGAGTGGGAATCTGTAGCCAGATTCCATGTCCTTTGATGTTTCATGTGGTCCTCACAACTCTCTGTCTCTGTCTCTTTCTCTGTCTCTCTCTCTGTCTCTGTCTGTCTGTCTGTCTGTCTCCCAAAGCTTAGGCACCAGGCTGTTACTAGCTCTCCCAAGAATGTTCCTCCTCCCTGCCTTACTTGGTCAGACAGGTCAATAACACAACAGTGTTTTTACTTTTCCAATATCTGTCCATGTTGCAGAACTCTGCTTTTCAAGAAAAGAAAACTGGAACTTTTTGGCACACCTGGCCTGAAAATTGCTTGTGACCCTGTAATGCCTCCGTGAGCCGCCTCGTATAGGCTTGTTCTTTGACATTGGGATGGGAATTCCTGCTGGTTGCACAGCAGGAGTGGCTCCATTGAAATGGTTTGCAGACAAATGTCTAGAAAATCCTGGTGAACAAATATGTATCCACTCATCCTAATTTCTTACAGGCTTTGTTAGTCTATACTTATCTTTGGGAGTTTTTGAGGAAGTACTCACTCAACTAAATTCTAGTTTGTGAGACTTAGTATCTCCTAAGCATTTGTAAACACATTGTATTATCAATTTTACTCTTCTACATCACAGCTTACAACTGGAGTGCTATCCAACACATGAAATGCCTTTTACAACTTTGACAAAATTAGATTAAAAGGCATCTTATAAAGAGTAAATACAAAGTTATGAACCTCTAGATGTTATGGAAGGAACTAGGGATCTTCTAGTTTTGTGACCTGCTTTCCATGAGTGCATCAAAAGCAAGTTGAAGTTGACTTCAAAGACATTTCTACACACAGCTCCCTGGTCCAGATGCTCAGAGCATATGCAGCCCACAGAGCAAAGTTATTATGAGAAGCCTGATTCAGTGTCCAGGGCATTTGTAGGACTGTGTGGGACCTCAGAGGACAGGAAGTGTGGCTGCAGCTTCCCATCCAGATCAAGGGAGCACCCTCCACACTAGGCCCAGGACCTCACCATCTGCCACTCCCCATCTGGGGCCGCAGCCCCTAGCTCAACATGTTGCGGATTTCCAGTTCACCCTTGCTCAAAGCACAGCACACATGCCCTGGAGAGCAACAGACTGAAATCAAAGCCATTTAAGTAAACTTATAAAAGAGCTAGCCTCAGACACATTCTGCTAACAGAATGGAAATGCATTAATATGCCTTACCAGGGAGAAATACCTTCACACACTTGAGGGATTAATAAAGTAAAATACATTTAGTGATAACATGCATCCATCTCTGGCTAATACTTAAAGAACAGTCAGCCTAGTTACATTTGCATTACATATACGTTATCATCCTTAAGTGTCATTTTTGTTCATGCTCCAGGGAACACTTGAAAAATTTAAATTGAGACAGGAGATATCATGTGTAGCTACTTGGATGGGCTGCTTTTGCACAAGATATGTCCCATGCCAAGTAAACTTATTAATAAGAAGAGCATCTTGTATGCTACTTACAGGAATAAGATGGCAGAAAATGGGAGACTCTATATAGTCTGTAGAAAGTATCATGCAGTGGGAAAAAAACAGGGAGGAGGCTAATCAAACAAGCTGCACAAGGGAAACACAGGTTATTGGATATCATTACTGACTAAGCCCAAAGTGGCCTTAGGCCCTATAACTATAGCTCCATGTAGTGGGAAGCATTTGGTTTTCTGCATCTGTAGGAAGTAACCTCACCACAAAGGATTTGTTACAAACTTTATCATCTCTCCCTTGAAAATTCCTTGTTGTAGACAAGACTCTCTGTTTTATTGTCAATACATCAGGCTCTTAGGGAAAGCTCCCAAGTCCTAGGCCACTGGCTGTTACTAGCTATCCCAAGAATGATCCTCCTCCCTGACTTATGGCCTGAATGAAAGCCTTGCTTGATCAGGCAAGTCCTTAACACAACAGTGTTTTACTTTTCAAATAGTTATCACCTGGTATCCCATTGTGCATCTGGCAGAACTATGAGTTTCTCAAGAAGGAAACTGGAATTTTATGGCACACCAGGTTTTAAGGTTGCAAGTGACCATCTAATGCCTCTTTGAGCAGCTTGTTACTGGTCTATACTTTGATATGGGTAAGGGTCTGGTGGCTAGATGGAAGTCAGGGGAGGCTCCTTTGTAATGGATTGGAACCAAATGTCTAACCAATCCTTGTAAAGAGAAGCCTTTTCATTGTCAGCCGTTTGGTTTTTCTCCACCAGTCACAAGACATTGTATTAATTATTATTATTATTATTTTGGTTTTTCGAGACAGGGTTTCTCTGTGGCTTTGGAGGCTGTCCCGGAACTAGCTTTTGTAGACCAGGCTGGCCTCAAACTCACAGAGATCCACCTGCCTCTGCCTCCCAAGAGCTGGGATTAAAGGCGTGTACCACCAATGCCCGGCCAACACTGTATTAATTATTAAGCTGTGGGCCATTTCATTGTTGCTTACTGGCTATGTTTGACTTAAGTATTTAACCCATCTAAGTATTTCTCTTACTGGAGAAAGTTGTCCGGACATCTTGCTTCTCTGGTGGGCTACATCATGATGCCCTGTGTTTCTCCTTCCCAGAGTCCTCCTGTCCTCCTAGTCCCACATATCTTGTTTCCCTATTGGCCAACAGTGCATTGTTGACATATACACAGAACTTCTCCATCATATCCTCTTTTATGTCTAAACAAAAATAAAGGTCTTACCTTTAACATACTCAAATTATATATAACAGAACAGTTATCAAGTAAGAACATAGTTACAATATTTTGTTCATTAACATTTAATAAGATTTAAAGAAAATGTCATCCATCCCTGTATTGTGATTCCAAAGTTCTATATGTAGCTTATCTTTTATCATAACTAAGGAAAACTATAATCATAACTATGTGTCTTCAACTCCATCAAAGACCACAGAAGGATAATATATAAACACTCGGATTGACAGAGACATCTTGCTGCCTGGGAAGTCACCTAAAGTTTGTCTGTAATGGTGGGGCATCCATCTTCAGCCCATAGGCCACAGTGTGTCTAGAAGACTTTTCAGCAAAGTAAGAAATTTCAAACTGTCCATCTGCACTGGCAGTCTGACAGTCATTTTTCTATGTCCTATAGAAAGTCTCAAAGACTATTCCATGAATCAGGAACCCTGAAGCACTGTTTGAGTACAACAATCACTTTCCTATGGGTCCTGCATGTCCAGATTATACAAAAACAGTCAAGCAGTCCAGGCAAGAGCAATTTCTTGCCCAAATGTCTAATCTTGCCATGTTCAAAGCAAACTCCATAACAAGTTTCTTTGATGCCCATTTTCCTCTCAGACAAAATTGGTGATGCCAGGAGCAGACATTTCTCATTCTCAAGAAATACCCTAAATCATTTTAAATGCCATTTTCTGAAGGTCTTTGAAAGGTTTGAAGACTGTCTGTCTAGCTCACATATGTTTCTGTATATTTAGAAAACCTAACTTACCTAACAATAAGTTCTGACTATTATAAGTAATTATGTATAGTCTGTATTTAATTACAAATTACATTTTAAAAGCTCAGTATAAGCACAATGCTTAATCAAGAGGAAAAATATACACATCACAAAATTGACCTTGAATTCATATCAATAAATGAAAAACCATACCAATACCAAGTATTCATTTCTATACCATAATCCCCTTTTTCCTTTAAAAAGGGATTGGTTGTGATTATTAACCAATTATAAGCAACTACATTCAAATGAAAATAAAGATTTATAAACAATATGGGAATATGGAGGTCATTCATTCCAAACTGCTTTGTGCTGGAAGGGGGCGCTCTTCACACCATGGGTATCATAGCAAAACTCAGAAACCTGTATATGTCCTTATTTTCAGGGTCTGTAAGGCTGCATCATCTTAGCTGTTTCAGATGTTGAATCACTTGGGCCACTGCTTCTGGGGTTCTTGGTTCATCAAACCATAGAAGCCTGGAAGGAATCCCCAGCTTTTCATTTTCTGTGTAAACATAAACAAAAACTCTTTTCCCAAGTAACAGGTCCTTATGTTTAAAGTTAGAAGTCAAAGCAAGATTGAAGTATATAAGTTGTATTAATTCAGCAGCATTTATAATCAAGTATACTTTAGCAGTCTATGTGGCCTCTGGCAGTTTATCCAGTGTTTATCCCTAATGCACAAATGGAATTTTGGGAGTCCCCTCCCAATGGAGGGAAACTGTCTCAGCATTAATACATGGGGGAGAGCCTAAATACTGCCCCAAATGGCTACAGATTTTGGTGATCTCTTAGGGATTCCTTCTTTAGCAATCAAAAAACTGAAAAACACAATAGCATACAGTATCCAGACTCTCTGTGTATTTTCCATCTTTACGTGGCTTATTTATTTATCTATTATTATTATTCTATTTCTTTTATTTTATTTATTTATTTCTCTAACACAGGTTTTCTCTGGAAATCTGCATGCCTCTGCCTCTGCAGCAAGTCCCACTGGCATGCACCACCACAGCCAGCTTCTTTATTTATTTACCATTATGCCATTTCTTTTTTTCTCTCAACCCTACATATATTTTTAAACACACTGTAAACCTTTAGAGGTTTCTCTTTATCCAAGTCCGATTTTATTGTAAATCTCCATGCTTCTCTGGCCATGTGTCTTATTTGTCAAAACCGCGGATGTTTAAACTGCAGTTTTTCCAAGATGGCAGGTGTAAGTTTCACTTTTGGTTACTGTCTCAGTATATGGTGACATCTAACAAAATCTGTAAGCTTGGAGATGTGGACACTGCCACTGCCAGTTGTACGTACACACCTTTTAATTGTTAGCAGAGCCTCTTAAAAGAACATTGCTGGTTTGTTTGTTTTTTATGCTGAGTCAGGAAGTCTCCATTAAGTGAGCCTCAAGAGTATCTGTTGGTCACTAGCAAAACAGAGCCCATCTGAGGAAATGCTGCTACCAAGAACCCATGGTTTTCTCCATTCTTTTGTTTCTTAAATTCCTTTAAAGCTTCTGCCGTTCTACATGGAAATTCAATCCCACCTGTTGACACCAGTATGTTGACAGAAGCCTTTTCCTTGCCAGTGGCTTTGGTTTTTCCCCAGAAGTTGCCTGGGCTCTGCCACGTTGTAGTCCCCAAATAACACACAAGACGCTGTATTAATTATGAAGCTGTTGGGCTTGCTTGTTTCTTACTGGCTATCTCTGACTTAAGCATTTACTACATAATTGTTAATCTAACTATTTCTCTTACCAGAGAAAAGGGTTCGGACTTCTTACCCCTATGGCAGCTACATGATGACTTCCTGTGTTTCTCCTTGGCAGAGTCCTCCTGGACTCCTAGTCCCACCTAAGTTGCTTCCCTATTGGACAACAGTACTTTATTGACATATACACAGGACATCCCCATCACATCCCAGTTGCAAGAACTGGCTTTAAAGTCCACTCCCTATGGTGGGATCCTTGCCCAGTCTTGACACAGGATGGAGTGGCGTGTTTCATTCTCAGCTTGTTATGTCAGACTTTGTGGACTAACAAAATAAGGATTTACCCTCCTCTGAGGTGTGAATGGGTAATGTGAAGGGAGAGAGCTAGGAGGCAGGAGTAGGGGAGGGGAACTGAGGTTGGTATTTCAAATGCAAACTAAATTTTAAAGCAAATTAAAAAAGAAGCAGTGCATGATTTTTATTATATACCTTATGTAACTTGTTTTGCTCTCTTTTCTTTGTAAGTATCAAGAATTTTGAAAACAGGTTTATCCCAATTTTACTGTATATACACTTTGTGTGTGAGAGATGTTTTCCATATATGTACATATGGCATGCCAGAGTAGAGGGTGTTGGATACCCTGGATCAGAAGTAGCAGCTAATTTTGAGCCTCCAAATTTGGGTGTTGTGATTTGAACTCAGGTCATCTCCAAGAAGAATATGTGCTGAGCCACCAGCCCAGCTCCATAGTCCTTTTTTGGTAAAATAGTAAAAGTTTTTAAGAGATTAAAAACAATGAGAACAAAAGAGGTTACATATATAAACAAATAAATAATCACTAGGAACTTGATGCATCTATACTAAGATATCAGTATGTGGTAAATCTGCAACATGAACTGTACACAACTCAAATAAATTTCCCAATACATTTTACAAGGATATCTGATTCCAAAGGTATATGCAAAGTGGAATCAGAAGTCTCAAGAGAATTACAAAAAAGTAGTGCACACATTGGCACAGTGTGACTTCTATACTCATAACAAACCTACATCCATTGTGAATGTGTACAATATTTAATAAAGGGGATGGAGTGAAAAATCTAATAGCAAAAATAGGAAAATATAATCAGCTTTTCATCTAAAGAACAAAGGAAACAGCCAGGTAAACTGAGATCTTGACCATGAGTCTGTGTTTAAAAATTAAATAAACAGATTTCACAACTCTCACAAAATTAACTCAAAAGTTCCTTTAAACTGTTCTGCTTCTGTCCCTCCAGCTATACACATTTCTTCAAACTAAGGTACCCCATGATCTAGAACTCGATCTACAAATAGGGTAATCTCTTACTATGGTTTTACAAACTCTCTTATCCCCTTGTGACTCAAGAAAAATCCAGCCCCATTTATGACCACACAGACAATAATGTAGAAGAATTTAATATCTGCTTCTGCCACAAGTATCATGAGACAACATTTGGTATCTGCCCTATGCACCCATTCAATAGTGTTCATACATTTCTTTTGTTCCCTGGAACCCAACTTTCTTGAATCATGTCATTGTAGCTGGTAGTAGCAGAAATTTATATTCTCATCAGGTATTGGGCAAAGATCTTACCAGTTTCCAAACTGTGGTAACACATGTAAGACAAACCTGAAAATAGAATGCAATTTTTATAAATTCCAGAAAGCTTACTTTCATTTTTCCAATGAATGGTCCCACCGCATACACAAAGCAACCCTGTGAATCACACTGGACACTGATGTTACAAGTATCACAGATTCCAACAACCAGTGCTACAACACCTCCCTCCCTCTACCCAGGCAACATACACTCAGGGAGGCACAGAGATCAAGGGTCACTGCCCAGGAGAACACATGGCTCATGGTCACTCTCAGTCCCTAAAGAAATGAGAAATGGGCAGACCTGCTTCACTTGTTCTGAAGCCCCAACACTCACCATGCTATGACTGTGGTCTTCATTATAGCTCATACAAGAGAGCCAGCAGAGTCCTGGAGAGTAAATGTGAGCTACCTCCAACTGGTTCTCCTGAGTGCTAAGCATTTCCAGAGTGCCTCATTAGCTCAGATCACTCAGTTAGACCACAGAACATCAGCAGTTCCTCTCTTGGATATGTAGAGGCCAAATAACTCAGACAGCACAGGCATTACTAGTTCTGCTCTTCCATCCTAACAGACAGGGCCATAGTAGACATTTTCCCAGTTTCCCATAGCTCTTCCTTTTCTCTTCAAAGGCATATACCAGAGTGTGCATATACCAATGCACACTCAGTGTCCAGTGAAGCCAACCCCTTTGCTTAATTCTGGGACAAACCAAAGCCATAAACAGTTCACATTCAAACATTCATAGATCACACTGTATTGTTACTGTGTAGCTGATATTAAAACAAAACAATCCATGAACTAGAAAACTGTGAGTGGTCATGGTAGTGACTGGAGGCAGGAAAGAGACAGTAGATACTATAGATATGAGGTAGTTATAGTCTCACAAAGTCTTTTGAAAAGTTGAAACAGGCTTAATGGCCATCTGTTCCAGAAATTACAGATTTGGACAGGAGAATTGCAAGGATCACTCATGTATTTTCTCAGGTTGTACCTATTAAAGCAGTAAAATGACAGTCCCATTAGGTAGGGTCTCACCATTTTACACAGATTTTCTATTTTGGTTCAACTAGTATAAACACAGCAATTTGGTTTTATGTTTTATGATAACATCATTCTTTTACCCTGATTTTTGATTCCCCTTGTCTGTAGGAACCCAAAAAATGGCAAGGCAGATATTTTATCAGTCATCTAAAATTGATTACAAGATGCCATACTGCTAATTTTCACTGCTGATCAGCAGGAATTTGCTCGTGTTCCTTCTATCACACCTATCTACACTGTGCCTACACCAGCTTCAAAGTTGGTAAATAAACTCAATTCTTTCATATGCCTCTCTTCATTTGCAGTTCCTGATACAAACCAGGGGTGTTGGTAAACACTCATTAGATGGTATATATTTCCTTCTCAATGACCAGTCAAAGTCCTGTCTTCAAGGAATTGCAGGGGTGTCTTCCCAGCTCTGGGTAGCAGAGCCAGGATTAGCTCTATTAAATGCAATTGTCAACCACATAGCTGAGGTCACTCCTGAGCTCAATGAAACCTTCCCAAAATGTGAACCCACCAATCTGCACTGTCTTCATTTCCATGACATGAACTCATACATCCTGGGAATTTAAAGAAGAAAATAACGGAATCTGCCCATCTTAGGATTTTTATTGCTGTGAATAAACACCATAAGCACCACAACTATTATAAAGAAAACTTTTAATTGGGGAGGCTCACACACAGATTCAGAGGTTCAGCCAATTATCATCATGGTGGGGAGCATGATGTGGAGGATAATGTGGTGCTGTCTACATCTTGATGTGCAGGACACAGGAAGTCGACTGATGCGCTTGACCATATCCAGAGCAGAGGAAACCACACACCCCATCACTAGTGATCATACACTTCTTCCAGAAATGCCAAACCCACCGCAACAAAGTCACACCTTCTAATAGTGCCACTCCCTATGAGATTTTAGTGCCAATTACATTCAAATTATCTCATTGCCACAGTCAGGTCCTTTTTCATGATGTTGACTCAAGCAGCTGATTTCCTAACATTTCCCCCTTGCAGTGATCTCAATAAATTCTTCTTTATATTCTGTTGTGAAGGCAGAAATCATGCACCACATGCAAATCCTTTTCCTGTGACTGCAATGGACCTTCCACTACATGAAACAAATGGATGATTTCAAAACTCTGAGGTCATACACTCACTTAATTTAACATGGATTGACCAAGAAAACAGTGAGGTCATTGCCCTGGAAAGCAACATAGTAGTATCAAGGCCAACTGTGTCCTCATGAGAGATCTTGTCTCAGAAACCTTTCTCAAAAAGGCTGAAAGTACAGCTGCTCTAGCATTAATCTGCCTTTCCAATGAGAATAACTCCACAGACTTAAGACATTAATGAAGTAAAATCTCTGTAATGAGAGCATGCATTCATCTCTGGCTAATTCTCAAATAGGAGAGAGCCTAAAATAGTTTATTTTTGTTCTTTGAGATAGGGTTTCCCTGTGTAGTCCTAGTTGTCTTGGAACTGCTCTGTGGACAAGTTTGGCCTCATACTCACAGCTGGTATTGAAGGCTTGTACTACCACTGTGTGGTTCATAAAACACATATTGCATTCCACATATGTTGTCAACTTTTAAGTTCTTTCAGGGTCAGACTCCAGCTTACATGCTGAAGAATTTAAATAGTGACAGAAATCTGCAAGTCAGGCTAGTTAGACAAATGAAAGACTTCAACAGAAAAGAGATTTTCATATTTATTTCATTTTATAAAAGTAATATGAAACAGCAGGTCATGCTTTAATGGCAGGTCAGAAGATGAGAAAGATAGGAGAGGCAGAACAAAGAAAAGATAAAAGCTGGGCCAGAGAGTTCTTTCTTAAGCTATGTCTTATTCTAAGTAATCTTCTTAAGAGACATAGAGCCAGGCGGTGGTAGCACATGCCTTTAATACCAGTTCTCAGGAGGCAAAGGCAGGAGGATCTCAGTGAGTTTGAGACCAGCCTGGCCTACAAGAGCTATTTCCAGGACAGCCTCCAAAACTGCAGAGAAACAATGTCTCAAAAAATCAAAAACAGAAAAATGGGAATATCTACCAGGAGGAAATGGAGGCAAATAGGAGACTTCTAGGAAGTCAGCAGAAAGTATCATACAATGGCACAAACTCAGGAGAAGGCCACTCACACAATGCAGTGCAAGGGGGACACAGGTTATCTCACAATAATTACTGACACAGCCTCTCGGTCCTGGGCATTTCATGGACTGCATGTGACCTTGCAGGACAGGCATTGTGGTTGCAGGTTCCCACCCACATCCAGGGAATGCCCACCACACCAGTCCCAACACCTCACCTTCTGCCACTCCCATCTGGCGAAAGCATTGCCTTGCTCACCATGTTGTAGTTTTCTAGTTTACCCTTGCTCAGAGCTCAGCACATGAAAAAACTGGAACCAGATTCTCTTCAAAACCAACCATGAAGCCAACAGAAGGAAGGCCCCTGAACCACTTGTGACTGGCAGGTCACCTAGGGGCCTGATTGACTGGTGAGGCCTGTGTGACAAGAGCACCTCCCATGGGGTTGCAGTGTGACTTAAAGGCACAGAACAATTGTGCTGGACTCTGCCTTCCACACCAGACAAAGACCATTACTAGATGAGCAGAGATATGCATTCCTATAGCACTTGCTATAGAAAAACACAAAAGTGTTACTGAAGGATCTCTTCATGAACAGGAATGTGGCATGAATCTCTCCCCATGTGAAGAAAGTGTATTTATTAGAATGTCATACAAGCTGTGATCCAGATAGTCCAAAATTGGCTGCCTACCAATGGAAAGTTGAAAAGTCCAGTAGTTGTTTAGTTCATCAGGCTGGATGTATCAGCTCATCTTCATCATACTCCAAAATTCCAAAGAAGTAGGGTCTAATGCTAGGAAATGAATGAACTTGATACCCAGAACCAGGGTAAGCAGCCAAAGAGAGAGAGAGCTTCCTCTTCCAATGTCCTTTATATGCAGGCTACAATCAGATGGTTGGAACCACACTAGTGATGTATCTTATTCTTTATGTGTTTCTCTTTATTATGTGTTTTGGATACAGGGTTTATCTGTGTAGCCCTGGAACTCATTCTATAGACCTGGCTGATTTCACACTCAGAAAATCCAACTGCCTTTGCCTCCTGAGTGCTGGTCTTAAATATGTGCAACCCCAACAAGCCGATGAAGGTGGATCTCAGCAACTTTTCCATACAGGGATTCTCAGTGTGGTTTTGGCTGTCCTGGAACTCATTCTTCCAGTCTGACCTGGAGCTCACGGAGATCTGGCTGCCTCTGCAGTTGCTGGAGAAGTGAGGTTGGTGTGCAGTGTTGAAATGGAACTTTGTCAAGCAGCATTGGTCACCATGTGACCCCTGACATTATTTCACAACATAGCTTCATGTGCTATGGGTATGTTTACAAGTACTTACTATTTCATATCCCATGCTTATTCATGTTCCCATTATTTTCCAAAGATTCACTTCATCTTGAAGTACTACATTCAAAGGAATTATCCAGAGAGACATTATTATGTCATGGCAAAGAGATTTATTCAAAATAAAACAAAATAATTTCCCATATATGTTGACTCTGTAATGTAATTACGGGTTTTCGACCATGACATTTATGTGGAAACTGTAAGTCTTCATGGGATCTACTTTTGACCTCCACCTACTGAAACCCATAAAATTCTACATTCCTGACGAGCGTTGGTAGTGCGCACCTTTAATCCCAGTATTTCGGAGGCAGAGACAGGGGGATATCTCTGAGTTCGAGACCATCCTGGTCTACAGAGAAAGTTCCAGGACAACTCCAAAACAATACAGATAAACCCTGTACCCCCCCAAAAAAGCAAAAAAAATCTATTTTCTTGGGGAATCTCATTGTAAGAAAAGATTTAAGTCTTCCAAATGAGAATGACTCTATTGGAGAAACATTTACCTTTATCTGACTAAATTATATGACAAAATGTAACTGAGAATGCGGGTGTGTTTTAGAGATGGAGAAAATGCTTTTGTTTTTCATCATTAGATTATTTAGATTTGCATATATTTGCCTTCTGTCTCAGCCTGTTAGCACCCCAGTGATGGATTATTCACCGTGTTATCTTTAGTCTTCCAAATTAGAAAAAAATGAATAAATAAGTTTTAGATTTTATTAATTTTGTCATTTTACAGATTGTGTTATTTTTCTTCTATTCTTTTTAAGAATAGCATTACTGTGACACCCTGTCTGGCCTGAACTCACACTATAGAATATGCTGTCCTGGATATCAGAGAAATCTGTCCATCTTGATTTCAGAGTGCCAGCATTATTGGTAGGCATGTCACTTGATAAATTTGTTCATTTAATTGGCTTCCTGAGGGTGAATGACTGAACCTGGGTGGTTAGGGTGGCCAGGACACAGGCTCTGGTCCAAACTCCAATAACAGAAGAAGGTACCCATTAAAGGCAGAGTTTCTGCCTTAAAGTCCACTGGCTTCCCACTTGAAGGAATTTCAAGGTTTCAAAGTCATCAAGATGAAAATGGTCAATGGAATATGGTGGGAGGACCACAGACCAAAGGGAGACTGTGAAAGGTTCAGGACAGTGTCTATAATGTTCCCTGAAGTTTCAGTATATCAGGGGTATGGCACGAGCAATTGTTATCTCAGGTATTTAAAACCCCATCTTTCCTATTCTTTCATAAATTTTATTTAAATTAGAAACAATCTTATTTTACATACCAATCCCAGTTCCCTCTCACTCCCTTCCTCACATAACCCACAACAACCCCCCCTACAATCACCCATCCACTCCCCCAAAGAGTGTGAGTCCTTCAATGAGGGATCACCAAAACTTGTCAAGTGATTTGGAGCAGGGCAGCAGCCCTTCACCATATATCTATGATGGGGGAAATCCTGTGTATATGTCAATGCAGCACTGCTGGCCAATAGGGAATCAAGATAGGTGGGACTAGGCGTCCAGGAGGATTCTGGGAAGGAGAAACAGAGAGTCGAGATGTAACACCATGGGTTAGGAAGCCAGGAAACTTCTCTGGTAAGAGATATACTTAGATTAACAATTATGGGGTAATTACTTGGCCGGTAAGAAACAAGCAAGTCCAACAGCTTCCTAATTAATATAGCCTCCTGTGTGTTTATTTGGGACTGATGCGGCTCTGGAATCAGGCTGGTGGGAAGGCTTCTCTCAAGGGAAAGGCTTCCCTTTTCATAATGGTGATCAGGAGTGGGATGATGAATTTCCACATAGAATGGCAAAAGCTTTAAAGGAATTTTAGAAACAGAAGAACTGAGAGAAGCACAGATTTTTGGTAGCAGCATTTTCTCAGGTGAGCTCTTTTGCTAGTGGCAAGCAGAGACTCAAGGCAGGCTTAAGTGAGGCTTCCTGACTCAGCATAAAAAAAAAGCCAACAAGGTTCTTTTAAAAGGCTTTGCTAATGATTTAAAAATAGTACGTACAGCTGGAAGTGGCAGTGACCACATCTTAAAGCCAGCAGCTGGAGTCATGCTTACGCCTGCCATCTTGGAAAAACAGCAGTTTAAAACAGCTGCTGTTTTAACAGATAAGACACGTGGCCAGAAGAACATAAAGATTTACAGTAAAGTCAAACTTGGATGAACAAAACCTCTAAAGGTTTGCAGTGTGTTTAAAAATATATGTAAGATTGAGAGACAAAAAGAAACAGCAAAGTGGTAAATTAATAGAAAAGCCGACTGTGGTGGTGCATCCAGTAGCAATTGCTGCAGAGGCAGAGGCAGGTGGATTTCCCAAGAGAAACCCTGTCTCAGCGAAAAAGGAATAAAAGTAAAAGAAATAGAGTAATAATAGATAAATAAATAAGCCATGTAAAGATGCAACATATACAGAGAGTCTGGATACTGTATGCTATTGTGTTTTTCAGTTTTTTGATTGTTCAGGAAGGGACAGCTGCTAAAGTACACTTGATTATAAATGCTGCTGAATTAATCCAACTTCTATCTTTTGAAAATGCCTTGACTTCAAAATTTAAGTATAAGGATATGTTACTTGGGAAAGGAGTTTTTATTTATGTTTCTACAGAAAACGAAAAGCTGAGGATTCCTTCCAGGCTTCTGTGGTTTAATGAACCAAGACCCCCCAGAAGCAGTGGGCCAGGTGTTCCAACAATCGAGACAGCTAAGATGATGGAGTTTCACAGACCCTGAAAATCAGGACTTATACAGGTATTTGAGTTTTGTCATGATCTCCATGGTATGAACAACGCCCCTTTCCAGCACGAAGCAGTTTGGAATGAGCGATGTCCTAATTCCCATTTGTTTATAAACCTTTGTTTTCATTTAAATGGGATTGTTTATAATTGGTTAATGATCACAACCAATCTCTTTTTAATGGTAAAAAAGGGGAATTCTGGTATGAGTATGGTTTTTCATTTATTGATACAAATTCAAGGTCAACTTTGTGATATGTATATTCCTCCTCTTGATTAAGTATTGTGCTTACACTGATCTTTTAAAATGTAATGCATAATTAAATGCAGATTATAGATAGTTACTTATAATAGTCAGAACTTATAATTAGGTAAGTTAGGTTTTGTAGATCTATAGCAATGCATTTGAGGCAGATAGGTAGTCTTCAAACCTTTCAAAGACCTTCAGAAAATGGCATTTAAAATGGTTTAGGGTTTTTCTTGACAATGAGAAATGTCTTCTCCTGGCAGCACCAATTATGTCTGAGAGGAAGATAGGCATCGACGAAACTTGTTATGGAGTTTGCTTTCAACATGGCAAGATTAGCCATTTGGACAAGAAACTGCTCTTTCCTAGACTGCTTGACTGTTGTTGCATGATCTGGACATGCAGGACCCACAAGAAAATGACTGCTGAACTCAGCCTTACAGGGTTCCCGCTTCATGAAAGAGTCTACGAGACTTTCTGCAGGACACAGAGAAATGACTGACAGACTGCCAATGCAGATGGACAGTTTTGAAATTTCCTGCTTTGCTGAGAAATCTTCTGGAAACATTGTGGCCTATGGGCTGAAGATGGATGCCCCAATGTTACAGAGGAACTTTTGGTGACTGTCCAGGTAGCAAGATGTCTCTGTCAATCCTAGTGTTTATATATTATCCTTCTGTGGTCTTTGATGGAGTTGAAGACAGATAGTTATAGTTTTCCTTAGTTATGATAAAAGATAAGCTGCATATAGAAGTTTGGACTCACAAGGATAGGATGGATGATATTTTCTTTAAATCTAGACAAAATATTGTAACTGTGTTCTTATTTGATAACTGTTCTGTTATATATAATTTGACTAATTTAAAGTTAAGACCTTTCTTTTTGTTTAGACAGAAAAGAGGAGATGATGGGAGTAGTCCTGTGTATATGTCAATACAGCACTGATGGCCAATAGGGAATCAAGATAGGTGGGACTAGGAGTCCAGGAGAACTCTGGGAATGAGAATCACAGAGAGTCGAGATGTAACGCCATGGGTTAGGAAGCCAGGAAAATTCTCTGGTAAGAGATATACTTAGTTTAACAATTATGGGGTGATTACTTAAGTCAGAGCTAGCCAGTAAGAAGCAAGCAAGTCCAACAGCTTCATAATTAATATAGCCTCCTGTGTGTTTATTTGGGACTGATGCGGCTCTGGAACCAGGCTGCTGGGAAGGATTCTCTCAAGGAAAAGGCTTCCCTTTACATATCTAGGCAAAGAGAGTATCTAGGCAAAGAGAGGCTCCCAGATTCCTTTCATGCACTAGGGAAAAATACTGGTTTCACTCCCAGAGGCCCCATAGACTTCCCAGGCCTCCTAACTAACACCCACATTCAGGGGGCTTGGTTACATCCTATGCTGGTTTCCCAGCTGTCATTCTGGGGCACATGAGCTCCCTCTTGTTTAGGTCAGCTGTCTCTGTGGGTTTCCCCAGCCTGGTCTTGACCCATTTGCTCATCACTCCTCAGTCTCTGTGACTGGATTCCAGGAGTTCAGCTCATGGCTTAGGTGTGGTTGTCTGCCTCTGCTTCCATTAGCTACTGGATGAAGGCTCTAGGGTGGCATTTAATGTAGTCACCAATCTCATTATTGGGGAAGGGCATTTAAGGTAGCCTCTCCACTATTGTTTAGACTCTTAGTTGGGTTCATCTTTGTAGATCTCTGGACATTTCCCTAGTGCCAGATTTCTCCTTAAACCTATAACGGGTCCCTCTATTATGATCTCTCTTTCCTTGCTCTCCTTCTCTATTCTTCCCCTGACTCAAATTTCCTGCTACCTCATGTCCTCCCCCCCCCACCTCTTCTCCCCTCCTTTTTTTCCCAAACTACCTCTCTGCTCCCCTCATGCTTCCAACTTTTTTCATCAGCCCTTGTCCCTTTCCCATTCACTGGGGGACAATGCCTGGGATTTTACTTGCTGAGTCTGAACTGAGGTGACTCCAGGAAAGGGCCTGACTTTGGCACCCTGAGAGCTGGAATTGGATCCATGCTACCAAACACTGCCTGGAGTCACAGCAGCCTATCTCCACCCACATCTCCCTGTTATGTTGGAAGCTTCACCCAAGCTGCATTCTCTGCCGCCTCAAGGAACTAATGCCAGAGGTATACAGGATGTCAGCTAAGGGAATAATTTTCCAGACTTACCTCCTGCTGAATGTGAGCTCCTAATCATGACTCATCCCTTCCCACACTATCCCTTTCCAGCTGGAAGAAGCCAGAAGTAAACCAAGGTCTCTGTACCCAGGAAGTCTAGGTTGTTTAGGTGTAAGCCCTAGCAGCTTCTATATCTATGCAGAGAGGTTGGAAAGTTTGGTTGCCCTGTTCCAAACCCTGCCCTCAAGACGCCAGTGATGGGTCTTCACGTGCAGTCACCTCAGTCCAGACTCCACACCGAAAAAGCCCACTATTGCTGGCTCCATTCACAGAGGGTCGGGGGAGTGGGTGGTGTGGTGGTAAAATCCCCCACCTCAGGATTCATGTCTTGAATTCTGGTTTGGTGTAACCCTGAGGTCACACAGGAATTCTTTGCTTATATTATACCAACGTGCTGTCTTTTCTGGTCACCTGGTCCTGTCACTTAGGCCTCACCAGCCAATCAGAGCCTCTACTAGACCTGCCAGTCAAGATAGGAGGGATCAGCTGGAGTCTACTGTGCTGTGCTTTGGGTCTGTGTCCCTGACCCAGAGATGGAGAAGCTGGGAGAGGCACAGTCTCTCTCTGTCTCTCTCTCTCTCTCTGTCTTTCTGTCTATCTCCTCTCTCTCTCCCTGATTGTCTCTCTCTCTCTTCCTATCTGTCTCTCTCTGCTATCTGTGTCTCTACTCTCTCTCTTCCATCTCCCTCTCTTATCATCTCCCGGTCTCCCTATCCCTCTTTCTCCTCTCTCCCTCTTTGTCTCTCTCTCCTCTGCCTCTCTCTCCTCTCTGTCTCTCTCTCTATCCCTTTCTCTGTCTCCATCTCCCTCTCTTTCTCCTATCTCCCTCTTTGTCTCTCTCTATCATCTCTCTGTCCTCATTGTCTGTCTCTCTCTCTCTATCCTCTCTCTGTCTCTCTTTTTTCTCTTCTCCCCATCTCTCTCTCTCTCTTTCTCTATCCTCTCTCCCTCTCTCAGTCTCTCTTTTTTTCTCTTCTCCCCATATCTCTCTCTCTCTTTCTCTACCTTCTCCCTCTCTGGCCTCTGACTCTCTATCTCTCTTGGGTGTCAGAAAGACAGAGATTGCATCTTCTGCAGCAGGAATTTCTAGATGGCTCTTTTTTAGTATTATCTGTGTAATTTTTTCCATAATAAAACACCCATTAATCAATTATCTTGGGTCTAGTGAACTCTTTAACACCTGTCTTCACATGAAAAAATATTTTCTTGAAAATGAACATGGGTATGATGTCTAAAGTCTCTACCAAATTGCTTACATGAATAGGGATTTCATCAAAATGTATTTAGCAAAAATAGACTTTGTTTTTTAATGGCTAGTCTGTGGGTTTCCCTCTCTGACTGACACTATGGATGAAAGGTAGTCCTCCTATTGCCACAGTTTTGTCATCCTGACTCTATATTCTGACACCAGCACTCCAAGGGAATTTGGGATACCTCTTCTATGTGACTTAACCAGTGGATCTGTAGCAGCTGTTTTAAAAATTAATTTTATTAATATTATGTTTTCTAATGCAAACTAAAATGTCATTTTTATTTATTATTTTCAGTGTAAAACATTTGTTATATATTCAATTGTGATTTTATGACATCTCAGAACTTTTATATAAAATATTCATAAGGCAGAAAATACTTTGTCCTGTTCTTTTTGATTTATAATAAAGAAAAATATCATACTTAACACATAAACTAGGTAGTGAGGTATTCAACTCAGAAATAAGCATTCAGAAATCATTGATGATCAGGTCAATTTTTAATATATTACCTAATCTTTTTTAGATATCACAAGTAGATGCTTTTCTACAGTGCCCAAAGCAGGAGCAATTAGAAAATTCTAGGGTAAATCAGCACTAGGTTGGGAACTATGACATTCTGAGATAATTTCCAGCTCTTTCTGAATCTCTTCAAAGCTTTAAGTCAGGGAAGAACCAGGGGTATTTGTCAAGCTTTTCATCCTGACCTACTACGAATGAGAAATAAGTATAGTGACATAAACATGTGGTCAATAAGCTTCTGTCTCCTCATTTTATGGTGAGTGAAAGTACACAGACAGTGAGGGTTAAAACAGAGAATTACCATGTTTTCTCATTGCCCTCGTTAGGGTTACTATTGCTATGATAAACACCATGACCAAAAGCAGATTGGAGAGGACAGAGTTGGCTTAAACTTCCACATTGTAGTCCATCATCGATGGAAGTAAGGATATGAACTCAAACAGGGAGGAGTATGGGGCCAGAAGCTGATGCAGAGGCCATGGAGGAATGCTGCTTACTGACTTGTTCCTCATGACTTGCTCAGCCTTCTTTCTTATAGAACCCAGGACAACCAGCCCAGAACCTAAAATGTCTTAAAAATATATGCCCTCTCCTGGGATAAGGCAGGATGGAGGAAAGGACATGTGTTTTTAATCTGTAATAGATACAATGAGAAGACCTCAAAGACTGCCACAGCGAAAAACACTTTAGTTCAAATTCTACAGGAGATGGATTGGAATCAAAAAGGAGGACTTAGGACTGAGGGAGTTTGACTAAGCTTGAAGTAAAATTTATGATACAAATTCATCTGGGAAATAAAGATTTCAGTAGACTTGTGTTGTAAGAGGGAGTTGGTGAAAGGTAGAAGAAATTTGAGAAAGTATCTAAGAAAATAGAGTTAGTATTAAAGACAACAGGGAAATGTTCACAGAGCTTCAGAGCTGTACCCAACTCTGCGGTTTTGGGGGTCTTACAAGTTTTTATGGGGTGAAGCGCTGAATTTTTTTGTTATAATTATTCATTTTCCTACTCCATTAGTTGCCTCATGCTTTGGCATCTTCTATTCTTCTCTCATGGAATGAATGCTACAGTGTATACATGTCTAAAAACTCTTCGATTTAAGAAAAGTCTCTAAGACCTTTTAGGTGATTGGCTACTATCTTATTGATTTAATTCATAAAAATTATTTCCTTGCTTGCTTCTTGTAGTTGCTATCGATACTTAGATCATGGTGGAAGTTATTCCCTTGCAGGTTATTGTCACCCCATAGTAGTCATTTGTAAAAATTCTTCTTGAAATATAAAATTATCAGGGTACGCATGATGGATATTTTTGGTTTTCAACTTGACTAAATATGGAATGACTTAAAACACACCATGTTTTAGTTAATTTAACAAAATTGTCAAAACAATTTGAACATCCTGATTCACCTATTATGAGAAACAGGGATTTGGTGACTCTCTATGTAAAACTTTTGGCATTTTGTGTAAAAATAAGGAAAACAATGATGATGGTTTATTGTTCCTAGCATCTCTAGATGAATTGACAAAGGAAAAGGATGAGCTCTGTGATAAAAAACACTCAGGTCTAGCATCTCAGAATACAGAAAAGGAAAACAATGAACTCAGTGAAAAATTGACTTGCTCCTGATGTGTATAATTAGTGCAAGGTTTTCTAAGGTGAACTTGAAAAAAAGCTTCCCTCTCCCAGTCATAGAACCCAAAATTCAGAAAATAAAACTGAATTATAAGATTGACTAAATTACAGAGAAAATTCAAGTTCTCAGAGGATGCCAGCAGTTAATGTAAGGGCATTAATTGTTAAAGAAAGGAATCCTATAACTTGTGGTGAAAATGTGTAGAAGGACCCTAATGTGACTAATAACTTGAACCCCATCTTTATTTTCCTAATTGAAAAAATAATTTTAAAAGATATATGTATATGGTGCTGTATCTCTCTGTACAACTGCATGCCACAAGATGTCATTAGATCCCAATAGATGGCTGTGAACTACCATGTGGATGCTGGGAATTGAAGTCACGACCCCTTGAAGAGCTATCAATGTTCTTAGCCAGTGAACTATCCCTCCAGTCCTGAACCATTAGATTCTTAAGGGTTTATCTTATTTAATAAGTCTTCCTACCCTTAGGAAAAGATGCCTCATCCAGAATTTCACCACCTGAAGGCCCTCCCCTCCATTTATCTGAAGAGATTAATCCTTTACTGTCTCTTAAATGAGAAATAGTTTTCCCCGAAGGAGTTGCCAGGCAAGGCAATATTGATGTTCCTCAGGGTCCGTCAATAGTTTCTTCTACATCTATAATCAGACATAAGGCCAAGAAGATTGCTAGAAAGGACAAAGAAAGTGTAGTCCCATGAGGAGGCATGTTACTACTAAAGAGATTACTGAGTTTGTTAATCCATTCAAAGGGAAGTCTGGGAAATAAGTATGTGAATGGATTTTAAGGGTGTAGGACAATGATGGAAGGAACATAAAAGTGAATCAGACTGTGTTTATGGATACAGGCTCAGAGGATGGAGATTCTATATTTAATATTGAAGTTCATATAGTTAAAAATGTATCAAAAGTTTGTTTAATTGGTTACCTAAAGCAAACAAAAAGAATAGAAATAGAAACAAAGGGAAATACAAATAATGAAACAAAGTTGGATCTTTGAGAAAACCAATACTTTGAATAAACTCTTAACCAAACCAACAAAAAGACAGAATATTTGAATTAACAAAATTAGAAACAAAAGGGGCTCATAACAGGGAAATCCAAAGAACAATTAGGTCGTACTTTAAAAACCTGTAATCCACAAAATTGGAAAATCTAAAAGAAATGGATAACTTCTTGATAAGTAACAATTATGTAAGTTAAATCAAGATAAGATAAACAATGTAATAGACCTATGACCCCCCAAGGAAATAGAAGTCATTAAAAGTCTGCCACCACAAACACCTTGATACCCAAAGCACATAAGTTTCAACAAAGAAAGAATTACAGATCATTTTAGTCATTAACATAGATGTAACAATACTCAATGAAATACTAACAAACTGAATCCAAGAACATGTTAAAAACTTCATCCACCATGATCAAGTAGGCTTCATCCCAGGGATGTAGAGATCGATCAATGTATGAAAATCGTTCATTGAATCCTCCATATAAACAATCTGAAATGCAGAAAAGACATAATTATTTCTTTAGATGCTGAAAATGCCTCTGAAAAATCCAACACCTCATCATGATAAATGTCTTGGAGAGATCAGGGATACAAGGAATATATGTAAACAAAATAAAAGCTATATTCAGCAATCCAACAGCCAATTTCAAATTAAATGGAGAGAAACTCAAAGTAATTCCTCTAATATTAGGAACAAGACTGTCCACTTTCTCCATACCTATTCGATAGAGTACTTGAAGTTCTAGCTAGAGCAATAATAAAACAAAAAGGAGAGTACAGGGATACAAATTGGAAGGAAGAAGTCAAAATATTGATATTTGCAGATGATATAATGGTTTATATAAGTTATCCCCAAATTTCCACCTTCAGTGAAGTGGCTGACTGCAAAATAAACTCAAAACAAAATAAAATCCAATAACTCTCCAAAATACAAACAGCAATGGGACTGAGAAAGAAGCCAGGGAAATAACATCCTGCACAATAATATAAAATATTTTAGTGTAACTGTAACCAAGCAAATGAATGACCTGTATGGTAAGAGCTTCAAGTCTTTGAAGGAAGAAACTAAAGAAGATATCAGAAATTGAAAAGATCTCCCAGGCTGATGAATTGGTAGGATTAAAATAGTAAAAAATCACCATTTTACTAAAGGCAATCTATAGATTCAACACAGTACCCATGATAGTTCCAACACAATTCGTTTTACTCTTTTTTTAATTGATTAATTTACAATCCAATCCCAGTTCCCATTCCCTTCTTTCCTTCCCCTCCCCTCACTTTCTCCCTCTCCCATATGCTCCTCAAGGAAGGTAATGTCTCCCCTAGGAAGTCTAAATCTGTCCCATCATTTTGTTGAGGCAGGACCAAGGCACCTCTTTACCCTCTATGCCTCTGTGCTAGGCTGAGCAAGGCATCTCTCCATGTAGAATGGGCTCCACTAAGTCCATTTGTGCATTAAGTGTTAGCTTTTGGACCTACTGCCAGTGGCCTCATATATTACCCCAGTTGCACCATTATCACCCATATTAATGGAATCTAGATTAGTCTTATGCAAGTTCCCTGTTTGTCAGACTGGGGTGAGTGATCTTTCACCAGCTCAAGTCATCTGATTCTGTATTTTCCCATCATGGTCTTGACTCCTTTGTTCATATTATTGAGCCTTCCTCACTTTGATTGTACTTCAGGAGCTCCTGTGCCTATGTGTTTAAGTATATTTCCCAGTTTCTCTTCTATAAGGTTTAGTATGGATGGATTTATATTGAGGTCTTTGAATCATTTGGACTTGAGTTTTGAGCATGGTGATTGATATACATCTATTTGCATTCTTACACATATTGACAGTCAGTTATACCATTACCATTTGTTGAATATGTCTTATTTTTTCCATTTTATATTTTTAGTTTCTTTGTCAAAAATTAGGTGCTCATAGGTGAGTGGGTTGATATCAGGGTCTTTGATTCGATTCCATTGGTACACCATCTGTTTTTATGTCAATACCAAGCTGTTTTCGTTACTATAGTTCTATAGTAGAGCTTGAAGTCAGGGATGGCAATGCCCCTAGATGATCCTTTATTGTACAGGATTGTTTTGAGTATCCTAGCTTTTTTGTTTTTCATTTTTGAACCAACGCAATTCTTTATAGAACTTGAAAGAGCAATACTGAACATCATATGGAAAAAGAAATAAACAAAAACAAGTTTAGCTAAAAAAAAATTCTGTATAATAAACTACCTTCCAGAGGTATGACCATTCCTGATTTGAAGCTCTACTTCAGAGCTGTAACAAAAACCACATGGTATTGGTATGAAAACAGACATGTTGATCAGTGGAACCTAATCAAAGACCCAGATGCATGTCCACACACCTATCGAAATGTGACTTTTGATGAAGAAGCCAGAAATACACAATGGAAAAAAGAAAGCATCTTCAACAAATGGTGCTGGCATGACTGGATGTCAGTTTATAGAATAATGAAAATAGATCTATATATCTATCATCCTGCACAAAATTCAAGTCCAAGTGGATGAAGATCTCAATATAAAACCTGATATACTGATCCTGATAGAAGAGAAAGTGAGGTATAGGCTTGAATTCATTGGCACAGGAGACAATTTCTTATACAGAACATCAAAAGCACTGGCAATAAATGAGGCCTCATGAAACTGAAAAGCAAAGGACAGTGTTAATAGATCAAAGTAGAAGTCACAGATTGGGAAAATATTTTCACCTACTCCACATTTGACAGAGAGCTAATTTACGAAAAAAGAAGGACTCAAGAAACTTGACATCAACAAACCAAAAGAAACGTGGCATCAACAAACCAAGAATCTAATTAAAAAATAGGATATGGATCAAAACAGAGAATTCTTACCAGAGGAATCCCAAATGGATGAGAAACACTTACATAAATGTTCAGCATCCTTATTCTTCAAGGAAATGGAAATCGAATGACTTTGAGATTCCATCTTATACATGTTGGAATGGCTAAGATGAAAAATATAGGTGATGGTTCATGCTGCAGAGGATTTATATAGCAAGGGGAACACTTGTCTATTGCTGGTTTGAGTACAAACTTATATAGTCATTTTGGAAATCAGTATAGCTGTTTCTCAGAAAACTGGGAATCAGTCTACCTCAAGACCCATCTATACAACTCTTGGTCATATACCTAAAGGAAACTCCATCCTATCACAAAGACAACTATGTTCATAGCAGCTTTATTCATAATAACCAGAAACTGGAATCAATCTATATGACCCTGAGCCAAAGAATGGATAAGGAAAATGTTGTAGGTTGTACAACATTACTTAGCTATTAAAAACAATGACAGTGAAATTTGTAGGCAAATTGATGGAAATAAAATAAATTAAGCCAGGCCAAGAAAAGCAAACATAGTATGTATTCACTTATAATTAATTATTAGTTGTAAACTAAAGGATACAAATTCCACAATTCACAGTTCTAATCTTTGTCTCCTTGCATCAATTCTCGGCTGCAGAGTATTTGTTTTCACTGTAAAGATGTATCTCTGTCTAAGATATGTCTGATTGCATTAGTAAATAGCTAAATGGCCAATAGCTAGGCAGGAAAGAATGAGAGGGACTTCCAGGGAAAAGGAAGACTCTACGAAGAAGAGAGGTGGAGATGCCAGAGAGGCATATAACCAGTTAGTCATACAGCACAGAGGAGAGGGAACACAGCCGTGAAGAAGAACAGATTAATAGAAGTAGGCTAATTTGAGTTATATGGGTTAGTTGGGAAAAAGCCAAAGCTAAGGCCAGGCTTTCATAATTAATAAGTCTCTATGTCATTCTTTGCAGGTTGGTGGTCTAAAATGTCAGATGAAAAAGCTTACTATTGGCCTCTGTCCTTCCACCCCCAAACAAACAAAACTAAAAGAAAAACAAAACAACAACAAAACCAAAACCAAAAAGAAGCGTCTTACCATTGAATATGTAGTATGGTCCATGGAGACACCCAGTTTATTTAGTCTGTTCATCTTTACTTGTAAGTGCTAATTACCACCAGTCATTTGTCTGGCTCAAGGCCTCTGGTTTCTTCTACACTATCAGTAATGGACTCTCACTGGGGCTCCCCTTGGATAGCCTGTTGTCTTGTGTCATGGAGACCCTGCTGTTTGTATCTGTAGATTCCTCCCATTCACATTCTTCAGTAGTTCATAAATTGTTAGGGTGGATGATAGATTTGATGTTAGCCTGAGTTCTGGGCCTAGGTGGTTAGGTAGCTGGGTTGGTCATCTTGCCAGCTTTCCCTCATTGTCGCTTCCCATATGAGCTCTCCAGGACTGCCTTGGCTCATCTGATTCAGTCTACAGCAAGGAGCTTGTCCTGTTCTCCTGCTCTCAGGGGCCTTCATATGTATGTTCCCCATACTCATATAGTTGGGGCCAGTTCTATCATTTTGCCCAGGCAGGGTGCAGTGTCCTCTTTTCAATTGTTGTAGGGAATATGGGAGATGGTCAGTTTTCCTGCTGTCACAACCTCAGTACTGGCTCATCTGCACCCCTGAAAATAGCGTCAGCTCTGGTGTGCTTCATAGTCAGGGCCTGCTCTCCTGTAAGGCCGGTCCAGGGCACGACCAGCACTGTGGCTTTCCTGACCCCAGGGCAAACACTCTTTCCTGCCACAGGTAGCAAGTGGCAGAGGGGAAGGGCATCTTTTCCTCATGCATGGAACCTCAAGGCTCTCATGTCCCCAGGGCTGACTCATCTGCATCACCAACAACAGGACCAGCTCTAGAGTGGAGCCCAGAAGCAAATCAAAGATGCTGCAGCCTGTGAGGCTCAGGGCTAGCCCTCCAACTCTCCTGACCCCAGGGTCAGCTCTCTCATCTGTTGGTTCTCTCACACATTTCAGATGGTAAAGGGATGGAGAGACACCTTTCCCTCATCCATGCCACCATATGGCATACAAGGGGTGACAGGGTCAGCTTTCCGGCTTTCCTGCCCTGAGGGGTGGCTCCCCTGCATCCCTGACCACAGGATCAGCTCTAGCATGCTTTCCAAGTGAGATACACTATGGTGAGGTGATGGGATTATCCTTCCTGAGTGTACTGATGGGGGCAGAGCTCTCCCAATAGGGCCAGGACCAGCTTGCCTTCTGCAACACCCAGTGAAGGGCAGGACCAGCCATCCCAGGGCTAGTGAAGGGTGGGGCTGGTCCAGCACAACATGGTTTCAATGACTCCCATGATAGCACAGGCCATGGAAATCACCACAGACCTCAGCTTCAGTGAGACCACGGACCCAAACACTTTCCCCTACATTGGTTCAGGCCCAGATGCCACCATGGACATGGTGGCAGCACAAGCCCCTCAGATTAGTATGGGCCCCAGGGTGTCAATATGGCCTCAGTTGACTGACCAGATTCCAGTCATCTGCAGAGCCCTTGGTGGTAACTGAAGCCACAGTCAAGACCCCAGACCCTGGCCTCAGTAGGGCCTTGGAACAAGACATAGCCTAGGCAGCAGCCTGGGCACAGGTGCCACCATCATCCCAGGTGGCTGCACAGTCCATTCAGACCAGCATGTCCCCTAAAGCAGGGTGAACCTCAGACACCAGAATGGCCCCAGATGACATCCTAGACCTTTGGCAATGGCATGGTTTTCAATGGTCCCAGGGGTCACAGACATCAACACAGATTCTACATGTGGCAAGACATGGCCCTTAGCCACAACCCTGGTCTGGACAATACCATGACCTTATTGATAGCTCTGACCAACTACATTGGTCTGGCATTGGCAGCAGAACAGCCTTCAGACACCAGCATAGTCATAAGTTGCTGTTCAGGCATCCACCTGGGCCCTGGTGGCAATCTGAGCCAGGCGATGGCAGGATCATGGACCCAGACATGGTCCTCACCAGCAGCCTGGGCCAGGTTGTCACCATGACCCAAGGTGGCTATGCAGGACACACAGATTGGCATGATCCCTATGGCAGCATGACCATCAGACAATATCATGGCCCGAGACCACAGGCCCCCTTAGCTACTTCAGGGTCCCAGACCAAGACTTGGACCTTGGTCATAGCCTAGGACCAGACAACTTGCCAGATATGGGTAGGCAGCTGGCCATTCACATCAGCCTGTTCCTCACCAACCTTGCCTCTCTTTATCCACCTCTTTCCCCAATCCATAGACCTTTCTTCCTCTCCCTGTCTTCTATCTCCCCACCCTGGACTCTCTCAACCACAATGGTGTCCAACTGCCCAGCGTTGGGGCTATTCTTGGTGTCACAGGTGAAACTTTGTCAAACACTGTCTGCCTCAGCCATAAGGGATGGTGGAACTGTTGCCTTTCTTCTCTCCCATGCCTGGACCTAGAGACCTTGGGCAGTACTTGGGACAATGGTACCTGATTGCCTGGCTAGGGGACACCATCTGTAACCATTACTAATTCAGGTCTGGGTTGGGTGGGCAGCTCCTGGGTGATTGTAGCTTCTGCAGACCCAAAAGTCCATGATTCCTAATGACATTCTGCTGTACTTCTAGACCAGACAATGGCATCATTGTCATCAAAGAGGCTTCATCCAACAACTAATGGGAACAGATGTAGAGACCCTCAACCAAACATTAGACAGATCTTGGGAAATCCTGCAGAAAAGGGAGAGAAAGGATTGAAGGGTCAGAGGAGTCAAGAACATTAGAAGAAAATGGCCCACAACCATTTCTCACAGATACTTAATTGACGATCAGGGAACCTGCATGGGTCTGACCTAGACTCTTTGTATATGTTATGATGGTGTAGCTGGTGTTCTTATGGGACAACTAATAGTGGGAGTGTTGGATGTGTCTGACTCTTTTGGCAGATTTTGGGACTGTTTTCCTCATCCTGAGTTACTTTGTCCAGCCTTAATACGAGATGATGTGCCTAGTCTTTTTGCAATGTGATATGCCATGATTGGTTGATATCCATAGGAGGCCTGCCATTTTCTTAAGGGAAACAGAGGTGGAAGTGGATCTGTGGGAGAAGGGAGCTTCTGGGGAGGGACTAAAAGAAGAGGAGGTGGGGGACTGCTGTCGGGATGTAATACTATAAGAGAAGAATAAATAAAAAGTTTAAGTATACTCATTTATTTTATCAATTGTTTATTCCTTTTTATGACTGAATGGTACTCTACTACATATCAGTGAATATATCAGTTTGTTTTTCCAATTTTAATATTAAAGATGTGTTGATCAAAACGATGTGGAAAATATATAACTAACCGAAAGATGCAGAAAATGACCCAAAATCTGAAATCTGCTTTAGAAAAAAAACTGAGAACATAGGTCAAAGGATTAGAAACATTTAACAAATAATTTGGGATAGTGACAGGCATATCCCTAGCACTCACTGGCCAGCCATTCTAGCCTAATTGGGTGAGCCCCATTTTCCAGTTAGAGAACCTATCTCAAAGTGGATGACTCCTGAGGAACAGCACCCAAGATTGACCTCTGACCTCCAGATGTGTACGTGCATGCACAAATGCACAACTCTCTCTCTCTCTCTCTGTCTCTCTCTCTCTCTCTCTCTCTCACACACACACACACACACACTCACACACACATATTTGAATTTTCTATCTGCAGCGGGTCTGCTGAAATCTCAGTTAGTTGAAATTCAGAAGGAGGATTGCAGTTTTAAAGTCCATGTGGGCTACAGAATAAGTTCACGATCAGTTTGTGCAACTTAACAATATCCTGTCTCAAAATAAAAAATAAAACAAATAAAAAAATAAGTGTACAGAATAAATAAAGATATTGAAGGCTGCAAGGAAGAAAAAGTGAATTAAATTAAAAAGGCAGCTCTCTCTCTCTCTCTCTCTGTCTCTCTCTTTCTCTCTTTCTCTTTTTCGTCTAGCTGTGAATGTTTATTAACTGACCAGATTACAAAAAACATTTGGGCAACATCTTATTTCATCCATCTAATAAGCCTGTTTATCTAGTCTTCCCTGTTGCCAGCATTGCCACCTTCTGCAAAACAACTTGTCTTTTTCTTCATTCCACCTCGTAGAGAAGATAATTTGAAAGGCCACAGGAAGTTATTCTCTTCCTTGAAGCGTTTCCCAACTGTATAGATCTAATGAATTAGACTCTCCATGCAGATGATGCCATATTTACCAAGAGATCGAACAATTAAGGAATTGTCTGTCAAGACAATTTTTTCTTATTGATTTTGCCATAACTGCGCTTGTAGTTGAGCTGGTTTACTGACTTCAGATTGAGGTACACCCATGCAATGTATGGTTGTACAATCCTCAGCATGTTAATTGAAGCCTTGTTGATTTTAACAAAGGTACCATTGAAGATCTGACCAAGACGGAGCAGTTACAACACCTTGTGGACCTTTGGTTTGTACCATTGATACCTCAGATTCAGATGACAAATGCCATTTTAGGTTCTGCCAGCACATAGAAGTTTCTAGCTTTCCTTGCCATCCTAGCCTTGTGAATCTCCATCTGGCACATCTGCCTGTATTCCTTATGGTAATGCTTTACCTTTTCATAGATAAACATATTCCATGCCTTCAGCAGTGTCTTCAGTGAAAACTTTTCTTGAAAGCTCTTTACATTCATCTCTGCAAAATTCCTTCGATTTTTCTTAGGGGTTTCTGGCACAACAGGAACCTGCTTTTTCTTCTCCAGCGGAGCCTCCATGGTTCCAGGCAGAAAAAGGAGAGCACCTGTCTTATTTTTTCAGTGGAGATCATTGAAAACTTTAAGAAATTAGACTAATGTTCTACAAGTTATTAAAAACCACAGATGCTGTCTTGGAATATCATGCCTGGCAAATTAACAATAGTAATCCAGGGATATAGGAAAACTTTCCATGATAAAAAAAACAGATTTAAGGGACTGCAGAGATGGCTCAGCAGTTAGGAGCACCGGCTGCTCTTCCAGAGGACACAAGTTCAATTCCCAGCACCCACATGGATACTCACACCTGTAAATAAACACAGTTCCTGGAGATCAAACACCCTCACATAGACATGAATGCAGGCTAAATACCAATACACATAACATAAAAATAAAATAAAAAACAAAACTTAAAAACAGATTTAAAAATTTATGACCATTATAGAGGATACTAAAGGAGATCCAAAGATAACATTAAGCATACTGAAGAATGCAGAAAGAATAAATAATTCCAGAACATTAAAATAAAAATGATACAATAAAACACAAGGCAACAATATGGTATCAATTAATACATACCATTCATAATTCTTAATATTAATGGAACCAACTTTCCAATAGAAATACAGGCTATATGTATTAGAAAACAGGATAACAGATCAGATTTTTTTGCCTAAGAAACATACCTCACAAAAATCATAATTAATACATCAGGATAAAAGGATGAAAAGGGGAACTTAAACTAGGGAAAAAGCATGAAATGCTATTCTAAATCTGACAAAGAAATCTTCAAGACAAAACTAGTCAGAAGAGAAAATGAGAAACACTTCATACTTAATAAAGGTAAAATCCACAGTGTGTTACAATCTTAAATATATATGCACCTGTCACAGAAGGACCCAATTTCTAGTAGAAGTGCTATTAGGCATAAAACCTTAGAATGATTCCTACACATTGATAATGGATAATTTCTTTTTTCATTTCTTTTTATACCAACCCAGTTTCCCCTCCCTCCTCTCCTTCCATTCCCTCCTGTCACCTTCAGTGTACACATTTCAGTTAGATGGTGTAAAATTTAACAAGGGGGCAGGAGCTGGGCACACAGCAGAGCACTTTTTGCTTTTGCAGAGCACTTGGGTTTTTTTTATCTAGCACCTACATGGTGGCTCACAACCATTTGTAACTCTAGTTTCAGGGGATCCGATATTCTTTTTTCTGACCTATGCAGCCACCAGGTATGTACATACATAATACAGAAAAGCACTCAGACACATAAAATAAAGAAGTAAGAGATGGTATAGACTGTGGTACTGTTATCGTACAAGGGTCCTGACCATGTGACTGTTCTCAGTAAGGTCATGTGGTTCTTGAGTTCTTCTTTTTAACAAATGTGGATACTTTCTTTAGTTTTGGAGTATAGATATGAGCATATATGCACACACATTCTACACATGCTCTGCATATTGAGTATGTAAAATATATGTTTCAGTTTTGAAAAGGGTAGCCTGCCAGGTTGTTATTTATCACACAAATTTTTGAATATTTTATGGCTATGTTAAAATATAGATGTCTCTTCCTTTCCCTTCTTCTTTTATAGGAAAGAGGGAGAGGAAGGGAGATATTCTCTGTGTAGCTCTGGCTGTCCTAGAATTCACTTTGTAGACCAAGCTGGCCGTAAACTCTCAGAGATATGCCTGCTTGTGTCTCCTAAGTGTTAGGATTAAAGGTGTGCACCACTACTGCCTTGCTTTGTTAACATTTCCCTAAACAGGTTAGGGTTAGGGTTAGGGCTCACCTTGGTCGTGAGAACAAGGGAATACTGATGGGCTGACCAATCCTGCAACTACCCAGGCACAGAAACAGGGTGTATGGTTTGGCCCACCCCAATATCCATCCCATGTGTGATATGCTGGAGCACATGAAGGGACTGGTCCTGTAGACCCAAATCTGCAGGATCTCTATGACACAGGGCAACAGCAGGATAACCAAGAGGAGTTCCAGTGAGGGCCCAGCATAGAAAGCAGAGTTCTCAAACCAGCCCAATGACTCCCTGCAATGAACACATACATGTAAAAATATATGGACAAAGGAGTTTACTATGTGACTCAGCATATCATGCTACAGCTTCCATGGCAAGTCCCTCCCCTTTTTTTCCCTTTGTCTCTTAATGGGGGAAGGAATGCAAGGGCAGAGGGTGGCTACAAAGGGATGAGAAATAAATGGGATTGAGATGCGTGATATGAAAGGCAAAGTGAATGAATAAAAGAACCTACATGGTGACTCACAACTACCTGTAACTCCAATTCCAGGAATCTGACATGATTTTCTAGTATCAGTGGGCTCTCTATGGTCACATACATACACACACATACATATATGTACACATGCATACATACATATATATGCACACATATATATACACAGATACACACACATATATGCATACATATGCACATACATACATAGACACACATATACATACAGAATATATACATAAAGGGAAAACACTCATTCACATAAAATGAACATAAATAAAAATACATGACTGATATTTCTAACTGGTCTCCCCAGCATGGGGTCAGCACTCTCACAAGGCAGCTCATGTTCCTAAGGGCACAGAAGTAGAATTGCTTCCTTAAGGTGGCATGTCTCTCTCTCTGCATTCTATCATTCTATTGGGTGCTTGTATCGCAGAACATGGGCACTTGTGGGAGGGGTGCTATAAATAGAAAGTAGGAGCCTTTGGGTTTTACTACTAGAAGACTCTTGCAATAGTTATTTAGGAGGACCTAGAGAGCCGTGATGGAGATAGAAAGTAAAATGAAACACAGTGTGGTATGTATACTTATGATGCCAGCACTTGGGAGGCATGAGTTAGAGGACAGATTTGGTAAAATAAACTCTATCTCAAAAATAAAAAAAAAATTAAAAAGCAAAATTCACACAAATCTCAAAACCAGTAGATAGCCATGGTTTATAATCTGGCATTCATAATTTAAAACAATCAGGTGAGAATATTAATTAGGTATATGGAATGATGAACTGAGATTTAAAAACTATTTTGTGTCTTTTTGTTGGTAGGGGATTAAACCTGGGCCTTTTGCATATACTGGCCAAGACTTTGGTTAAGTAAATTAAGGACTAGATCATGTCTTCTGGTTGTGTTAATTTTTAAATTGAAGTTTTAAAATTGAAAGTAGATAATGGGGTAGGTATTTGTATGCATTGCAACTCAGAGAGAAAGGTATCCTGGCAGGCCAGAGTCAAAAAGTATTACAAAGTCATGGTAAGCACAGAAGCTTACAGCTCTGGGCAGGTGTAACAATTCGGCTCTTCCCAGGGAGGGTTTTCCCAGAAGAGCTGTTACTGCTCTGCTTCACTCCACTCTGGAGAAGAATTACACTTCTGATACCCCCACAAACACACTGAGGGAACATTTCCTCAGCGAAAGTTTTGCATTCTGATTTGCTTTCTCTGTTCCAATTCAGTGAAAGTTGTTACAGCTAGGCTTTGCTCCTGCAAACGTGTCACACCTCACAACAAACCTCCCTCAAGAGGTTTATTGGGAAGGAAAATTCCAGGGTGGTGACTGCCTCTAGGGTGAGAAGAGGCAGTAAACCAAATAGGGTATGGAGTTTATAGAACTTCTTGGGAAGGGGCTATGGAGCATGTATTGCTGTTTTTTTTTGTGGCCTGATTCTGGGGCAAGGACAGGGATTGGTGGGATTTTGTACTCAGGGATCTCAGAGATTGGTGGTGTTTAATGCTCAGGGATTGGTGCAATTATTCAGCCTGATTTGTGGCAAGCTCAGGTATTGCTGTGATTTCAAGCCCTGGTCCTGGTGTCAAGTCAGGGGCAGAGTGTTTTTTCCTTGGACTTTTTTAGCCCACAGTATGGAAAACAAAAAAATGGGTAATAAAATACGTGTAGCCGGTAAGTACAAACTAGGGGATAATATAATAATTGTATGTCTTTTTCTGTTCAGCTTTCCATTTTTGTGGAGTTTCTGACTTCTTGCTTTCCTTCCACTTACCTTAATAAGGCAGATGCTTCCATTTCTGACTTGGGACCTCTCAGTAAGAGCATAGCATGTTCCTGCTCCAATGTAGCCTGGTTGTTCATTTGCATTTCTTGTGTGAGTTAAATTTTCATACTGTGATTTCTCTGATCACTGATTTGTCTATATGTTCTTTAGCACCATTGAAAATACCTTTGTCCCTAGAAAGAACTGGCAGATTGACCAGCCTTGCAACTACTCAGGCCCAGAACCAGAGCTATGAGTTGACCCACTTCATCATCCCCCATCTGTGATCTGCTGGGACAGGTGAAGGGAGCATTCCTGAAGACTCAAATCTTCAGGATTTCCACAACACAGGGCAACAGCAGGATATCCAAGAGGAGTTCCAGTGAGCGCCCAGTATTGATAGTGTAGCAGAAACCAGAGGCCTTGAGCCAAACCAATGACTCTGGAATGAACACTCCCCAGAATAAAATGTATCCATAGAAGGGTTTATTTGTGACCCATTGTGTCACACTATAGCTTCTATGGCAAGAAGTTTTCCCATTTTTGTCTCTCTCCACAGAGTATTGTTTAGCTAATCATGTTTAAGGAAAAACCACCTGCTTTGACATTTAAAAAAACAGACACTCCTGGAAGAAGCATGTATTTGTTTGTAGTCTATTATTCCTTAGTTTACATCATCTTTGCGATAAGTAAGGCACATATCCATAATTTCAGTGTATTCATTACTTTCCCTGTTGCTGTGATAAAACATCATAGCCAAGGCAGCTTACAAAAGGAAGAATTTATTTGGGTCTAACACTTCAGAGGGTTAGAGTCCATGATGGCAGAGTGGAGGTACCAGGCAGTAGGTAGTTGAAACACTAGCTGAAAACTCACATCTTCGATCACATATAGGAAGTAGAGAGCATACTGGGCATGTTGCATGGTTTTTTGTGTCAGGACAAGACAGTGCAGAGATTCCGCCACATTTCCTTCTGGCCAAGGCCATCCCAGCTTTAACTAGAATCTGATCTCCTTGATGGAGAATCCTGTTGAAAATTATCCAGCTCTACTCTAGGACCCAAAGTCAAGATGCCCCAGCTGATTTATCTTAGCTTCTGTAAACATCCACCTCCAGGTAACTGCTTATGCAAACTTTTGTTAAAATTCTTGCTTCTACAGAACCCCCACCACTCTGTACAGCTGCTGAGCAAGATGTCAGGATGTGGTTTCTGCTTTCAAACTCCTGTGATCTATACACTCGTGCTATACATAGGACCCGAATCCCATATTATAGTCCCAGCTGGCTGGAATAAAGACTTTCAATTGGCTATAAACTGTGTCTGAGTGGCCATTTTTGGTGGGCTCCCCATCACATTTTGCAGTCTCAAAGCCTGCTCCCCAGGACATCCTTCGTAGATACCCACCAACTAGGGATCAAGCATTCAAATGCTTGAAACCATTGGGGAACATTTTGTTCAAGCCACCACACTCAGATAATCTGTTCTTCAAGAGGAAGAATTTCAAAATCAAGTCAGATTTCTCATCACTTTTTAAAGGCTAACTTCCTTGTTGGAGGGAACTATTGTTATTAATATATGGAAGAGATCTGCTTACTGGCTTTCTCCTCATGGTTTACTCAACTCAATTTCTCATAAAACTCAAGACCACTTGTAGAGGGATGGCACCACCCATCATGAGCTGGACCCTTCCACATCAAGAAATGCCCCAAAGATTTGCTGACAGTCCAGTCTGACAGAGGCATTTCCTCAGTTGAAGCTACCTCCTCACAAATGACCCTGGCTTGTATCAAGTTGACAAAAAACTAACCAGAACAGTGATTTGCCCACATTTATTGAAGGGCTATTTATTGAAGACTGCCTATTTCCTGGGACTGGGAAAAACCAGAAATTTAAGGAGCAAAGCCTGAAATATCATATGCATGACAAACTTGGTGACTTAGTCCAATCTTTGTGCTTATATTCTTCCTATTGTAAAGTGTAGTTTTCCTTTGTGAGAGCTGAGTCAAGATGATCTACCCAAGTGGTTGCTGCTATTACCAATTTTAAAAGTAGAAGGAGGAGAAAGAACTTTATGTTTATTTGCTTAATAGACAAAATAATGCCAGTTCCCTAGTTTGAAACAGGCTAATCTTGTTGTGCAATAAGCATAATTTAAAAGAACTTACTTATACATTATTCCCAGATTACTTAGAAGAACTTGGCAGTATGCAGAGAACACACAATTGCAATTCTGTGCTCTCTCCTTTTCCCTATATTTGCTTTCTGCTACATGATGCCAATTTTGATACTGAACACACTTGGAACATACTTAATTGACTAGTTACTTAGTATGTCAAAATATCCTGGAGATGTAGAATCAAAGATCAGAGCAGCTGGTGTAGCAAGAAGGAACTGTCCACCAGGTGGCAGAGCATCTCTGATGCTGCAAGTTTACAAAGGACGTTTTGGTTGACTTCTGAAAGAGCAGTTGCAGCAGCAGGCTTCTGTGCAGACAGCTGAAGAACCTGCAGTGCTCTGGAGGACAGGGGAGGTGAGCTGAAGCATATTGCCTGACTTAAGGCCACGGTCCCCATGGAAAGCTATGAGGACACTGGCTGGAACTTTGTGCTTGTGGCTGCAGCTGAACTGTGAGTGAGACCATTGGGGAAACAAGGCATTTTTGGTAATGCATATTATCAGTGTGAGGACAAGAGTGGTTCTCCAAATTGTCTGAAATCACTGTGTGAGGAAAAACAAAGTCTGGGAATGGTGATCTCATGGTCTTCCTGCTGCTGCCTTTTGCACAAGTGTGAGCAGAGGTGAGCAGGTGGAGCAGGAGACTTCTCTCCTGAGTGTCCAGGAGGGAGGAAGTGCCTTCATCAACTTCACCTGCACAACCATTGCTCCTTCTTTCTTCTCCTGGTACAAACAAGAGCCTGGCCAGGTCTCCAGTTGCTCATGAATGTTCTTTCAAATGTGGACATAAAAGAAGAACAAGGACTGATTGCCCTATGGAATAAGAAGGACAAACATCTCTCCCTGAACTTTGCAGCTGCCCATCCTGGGGATTCAGCCACATTCTTCTGTGCAGCAAGTGCACAGTGCTCCACACACACCCTCTGCCAGGCATAAAACTGATACTGGAGAAAAACTTTAAAAATTTTTTGAAATAGAAAATTTTTCCATCTTGTAGTTTAATATATGAACAAAACCCAAGAGTTAGCTTCAAGTTGACCTAAGAACATTTTGAAGAAAATTTTACTTAACATGATCCCTTTTTAAAATTTAAAATTTCTATTTCATGTATATGAATATATTGCCTGCATGTATTTGTGTGCCTAGTGGCGGCTAAGGCCAGAGACAGCATAGGATCCCCTGGAGCTGGAGTTACAGATGGTTATGAGACACGATTATGTGTGTTCTGAGAATCAAACCTGTGTCCTCTGGAAGAACAACCAATTCTCTTACATCTTGGCCTTCTTTCATTTTTTAATGATATTTCTGTTAAGTATTCCTTTTATTCTACTTTGAAGTCCTCATGGATAAAACACAATGAATGATAAGCAGCTCTGCATTACATGATAAGGACAGCTGTATAATGCCCAGGATAGCTAAATTCGGGGCTATATTGATTTTTCTTAGTATATTAATTTTTTATTTCAATTTCTTTCTTTCTTTATTTGTTTGTGTTTTTGATCCAGGATCTCACTGGCCTACAACTCACTGTGTAGAACAGACTGACCTGAAACTCACAGAGATCTACCTGCCTCTGCCTCCCAAGTGTGGCATCTTGCCAGGCACTTACCACAAACTCTTTAAAAATATCTTGTTTTTGACAATTTCTTACATGTATACAATGTATCTTAATTATATCCACTTAATTTCCCCACTTTTACTCCCCAAATGCCTAAAACATCTTCCTCCTATCTTCCTGTCTCGTCCTTTTGATTACGTTCTGAGTCCAATTAATGTTGGAACAGTGACTCATGCTGACTTGATCTTGTGTACATGAATTCAGTGGTTTCACGAGTGCAGTTGACATATTATGTCCAGAAGACAGCAATTCACCACTCTTGTCCATATGCCCTAACCCTTACACTATTTCTGCTTCCCCTTCTTAGATGTTCCCTGAGCCTTGGGCAGCAGTTGATATAGAGTCCCATTTAGGGATGAGAACTCTTGCTCCACATCCTCACCAGTATGTCCTGCAAGTTCTGATTTTGATCTTAGCTATCCTGACAGGTGTAAGGTAGAATCTCAAAGTCAGTTTGAATTACATTTCCTTGATAGTTAAGGATGCTGAACATTTCTTCAGTGTTTCTCACATATTTGAGGCCCCTCTGTTATGAATTCTCTATTTAAATCTGTATTCCATGTTTTAATTGTTGTTTTGAGACAGAGTTTGTGTGTATCTCTGACTTTGTCCACCACCACAAGTTTCAAATCTGCTGTCTAGACAAGGTTGGTCTTGAACTCATGGAGATACACCTGCCTCTAATTCTTGAGTGCTGGGATTAAAGGCATGCACCACCACCACCCGTTCTCTGTATTCCCTTTTGAAAAATTATGGTGTTTAGCTTCTCGAGTTCTTTATTTAATTTTGGAAATTTGCCGGCTGTTAGATGTAGTGTTGGTGAAGATCTTTTCTATTTCTGTGGGCTACCTTTTTGTCCTATTGACAGTATACTTTGCCTTGTAGAAGCTTTTAAATGTGGGTAGCATTTATTACTTGTTGATCGCAGTACCTGCGCTATTGGTGTTCTGTTCAGAAAGTTGTCTCTTGTACCACTGGTTCAAGGCTATACCACAATTTTTCTTCTATGAAGTCCAATGTGTCCCGTTTTATGTTGAGATCTTTGATCCACTTGGACTTGAATTTTGGACAGGGGGATAGATATGGATCTATTTGATTTCTTCTACAAGTTGACATTCAGTTAAACCATTCACAATTTGTTAAAGACGCTTTCTTTTTTCCATTGTATATTTCTGACTTCTCTGTCAAAAATTGGGTGTCCATAGATGGGTAGATTTATGTTTTGGACTTTGATTTGATTCAACTGATCAATCTTTCTGTTTTATGCAAATATGATGCTGTTTTCATCACTATTTTTCTGGAGTACAGTGTAAAAAATCATATTGAATAGTGATCCAGCTCTTTTATTGTACAGGACTGTTTTAGCTATCCTTTATTTTTATTTTTCTAGGTGATTTTGAGCATTGCTCTTTGAACATCTGTAAAGAACTGGATTGGGTTTTTGATGGGGATTGTGTTGACCCTATAGATTACTTTTGGCAGAATGCCGATTTTTATCATGTTAATCCTTCCAATCTATGAGCATGGGAGAGCTTTCCATCATCTGATATCTTCCTCAACTCTTTTTCTTCAAAGACTTGAAGTTCTTGTCATGCAGGTCTTTTACTTGTTTGGTTGGAGTTACCACAAGTTATTTTATATTATCTGTAGCTATTGTATAGGATGTTATATCCTTGGCCCAAACATCCTTTGTACATAGGAGTGCTACTGAATTTTTGAAGTAATCTTGTATCCAGCTACTTTGCTAAAGGTATTTATCAGCTGTAGGAGTTCCCTGGTAGAATTTGGGTCACTTATGTCTACTCTCATATCATCATGGATGCCTTCTTCAGAGTGTGGCCATCTGCATGTGGGCATTTCTCCTTTTCTTGGGATCACACAACTCTCAGCTATGTTCTTCTCTGATCCTGTTTGTTTTATTCAGATCCAGTCATTAGAGTATATAATATTGTCTCCCATTTTATGCGTTCTTACTATTCACTTTCAGTGAAACCTTAGTCGATGGTTAGGAATTTATTTTGAACTGAATTATAGAAATCTAGTAAATAGCATATGAGAAGAAATAGTTTATTTAGAGGTTTAGTCTCCATGACATATCACTTTTAAGTGGTTAACCTTTAACCCTCACTCCATCTAGACTCTCATGTTTGTCGACCATGTTGCATTTCCTCCATCAGGAACTAAAGAACTGAAGGATGTTGCTTCTGTGAGATTTTGTGCAGTTAGAAGGCCTGAACTCTCATCCAGTGGCTGATGAAGACAGAGGCAGACACCCACAGCTGTGAATCGTATTGAACTCCTGGAACCCACTTGCAAAGAGGAGTGACGAGATCAAGCTGGTGAAATCTACAGAGGCAGCTGACCTAAACAAGGGGCAACACATGGACCCCAGACTAATGACTGGGGTGCCAACATGGGGCTGAACCTGGTGACAGAGAGGAGGCCTTAGGAATCTGTGGGACCTTGGAGAGTGGAGTAGTATTTATTCCTGGCATGCAGAGGGACTCTGGGAGCCCATGCCATGTGGAGGGAAGATCTCTTAGCCTGGACACATGGGGAAGAACCTGGGCCATTCCCAGAAGGATGTAAGGGACTCTGGAAATTCCTCATGGAGGCCCTTGCCCTCCCTGGGGAGTGGAGGGGGCATGGAGTGGGGGCGAGGGCTTGGGAAGATTGGGGGGTGGGGGAGGAGAGGAGGGAGAGGGAACTGAAAGTGACATGCATAAAAAGTTATGCAGGGGGGGGAGGGGGAAGGCCTGAAGTCACATTTGTTGATGGTGTTAGTCCACTAGGGGGCACTACAGGCTTCCCAGAAATAGCTTTCTGACATGCCTAAATGGTTGGACAGTTAAGGAGCCCAGAGAACATGTGAAGTTGTCAGTCACAGATAGAAAAGTTTATTCCTGGTCATTGGCTTTGCTATTCTATGGGACGATAAATCATGTGGAGCCTAAAAATCCACTGTGAAAAATCATTTTTGAGGAGAGATAAGGAACTAGAATTTTACTGGTTAATGCAATGTCTGAAGCTCAATAGAAGACACCTTACTCTGTGACTTCCAGGTTTAAAATTTTATGAGAACAGCCGGACTTCACTGACCCAGGAACTATTTCGATACCTGCATCTAAACTTTCCATTATCTCCTCTCAGACTAGTAGGAACAAGAATAATTAGTTGAGAGGAAAAAAAGTAATAAGTCACAAAACCAGAAGAAACATTACAGAGAACACCACTGAACTTGACCAGCAGTGTGTGGGTCTGCAGGTGCAGGAAGGGACTGGAGAAGAAGTGCAGAGGTAGAAAACGACTCAGGGTGAATGCTGTTTGAAGAACCCACTTGTTTTAACAGCTGGAAATTTCATTGGAAACATTCCTTTGCAAATGGTGACCTGCTGATTTCAAGAGAGTGCATTTAGTCCTCAGCAGATATTGCACTTCATTAAGAGTTTTGATATAACAAATTGGTGATTTCTGTCAATTTATAGAATTTAAGGAAAAGCTTACTCTCTCTATTCCTGTATGTTCTGTGATATAAGTAAACCTTGGCTCTTTCCTGATATATCATCTCCTCCTCACATTTTCCCTCAAATATTTCATACTTCAACTGTTAAAACAAACAAACAGGGATGAGTGTTGGTGGTGCATACCTTTAATTCCAGCACTCAGGAGCAGAAGCTGGCAGATCTCTGTGAGTTCAAGGACAGCCTGGTCTACAAAGAGAGTGGCAGGACAGGCTCCAAAGCAATACAGAGAAAACCTGTCTCGAAACAAACAAACAAACAAATAATCCTCTTCAGTTTAAAGCTTTAGGTGCATGGCCTCCTGTTCCCTGCGGAGTTTTCATCCACAGCTCTGGAGCAGTTACTGTGAGGCCTCAATGGGCTGCTGTGAGCGTGGTTTTCTATCAAGATGAAAGAGCTCAGATTTTATTGGTGCCTGGAAAAAGAGGGAGAGCCTGCTGCCTACAAGCTAGACACTGTCTCGAGCTGGGTTAAGAAACCTCAGCAGTTTGACAGGATCCATGGAGAACAGCCAGGGAGCTGTGTTGGGCTGCTCTGGGCGCAGGTTTGCTGTGAGTTGTGGCTCTCTCAGAAGGGTTAGGAGTGATCCACAGTTGACAGAGGGAATGGGCAGAACTAAGGCGATCCCGAGCTCCTCATGTTTCCGGCGATATAGAACAGGGTGGAATCTGTGTAATGATGGCCTCATCATATGGTTTTTTTGGCGGGGGTTGTTTTTCCTTTCTGTAAGCAGGGGTTAAAGGGATGCAGGTGGAGCAGAATCCTCCACCCCAGAGTCTCCAGGAGGGAACCGGTTCTGCTCTAAGAGGCAATTTTTCCACCACAATGAGGAGTGTGCAATGGTTCCGATAGATTTCTCTGTGCAGCCTCATCAGTCTGTTTTATCTGACTTCAGGAACAAAGGAGAATGGGAGGTTACAAAGTCAACATTTGACTCTAAGGAGCTCTATAGCACACTGCACATTGAGGATGCTCAGTTGGAGGATTCAGGCACCTACCTCTGTGCTGCAGAGGCACAATACTCCCAGTAAGCCTGAGGCCTGAACCCAAACTACATCTGGGTGTGCAGCTACAGCCCTGACACAGGGAAACCCTGAAGGAGGCTTTTGCACAACTCTGGGGATCCCAGCTTATGTTATATCTCTGTGTCTTCCACTAGCACTAGATGCCCTTTCCTTACAGATCCCCATTTTTAAGAACAAATTTTCATGAAGAGTAGTGGAACAAGGGACAAAGTTCAGAGTACTGTCAGGGAGATCCATTGGCACAGTGTTCATTACTCCAAAACATTGTTCTAGAAAGGATCTAAAGAGACTTTCTGTTCAGCGAACAGAAAAGAGATGACCTAATGTTCCAGTCAATTTCAGCTTCTGATTTTTCAGAAGGAATGACATATGTCCTATTGTAAGCCATGCCCTTTTATATGGTCTCTGGGGTGCTCTTGTAGACCTCCAGAATTAGCAATGATCCACTTTGTTAGTGAATTATTACAAAACGAGAGCAAATAAATAGGCCTGAATGCATAACATCCAGGACAGTTGTTCCAAATCTTTTACAGTTTAGAAATTCTCATTCTGAAAATGGAGAGCTTGAGGTCTCATTACAATGCAAATACCCACAGCCTTGGAGGTAGAGGTAAATTTCAAATGAATCAAGTATGAACAGCAGGATAGTGTTTTCCCACTTTATTAGTTCTTTAAGACTTTCATATAATGAACTCTGATCATATTCAGGTCACCACCAATTCCCAGCAGATCCACTTCTCCTTCTACCCAGCTTCTCACAAAATGAAACAGAACCTTCAAGTACAATTTCTGTTGTCCATAACTCCTGGATGTGTGGCCCTCACTGGAGTGTTTGACCTACTGGAGCCAAACCCCTAAAGAAAACAGATTCTTCACTCTCCTAGTAACTATCAGGTGCCAACATGACTTATTTATAATGGAATTTTGTGTAACTTGGGCTTCTGTAGGTCTTGTCCATGCTGTTCCAACTGCTTTGAGATCATATAAATTAATTATCTTTATAACTGAAGATTCAGTGGTAAAATGCATGAGTGGTAATTCTGAGTTACATTTAAATTATATTGGTTTGAATGAAAATTGCCCCCGTATCTGCATGCTTTGTTGCCAGTTGATGAACTGTTTGGAAAGTGTTAGGGATCTCTGGCCTTGTTGGAGGAACTGGGGGAGGAGGTGTGTCACTACAGGTGGGCTGTGAGGTTAAAAAGTACAAACCAGACCCAGCGTCTCTTTCTTTGCCTGCTGCCTACTAATCAGGATGCAAATCTCTCAGCTACTTCTTCATCCTTATGCTGGCCAGCTGCTGTGCTCAGGGCCATGATGACTATGGACTTATCCTCTGAAATTTAAAGCAATCCCCTAATTAAATTTCTTCTATAACCTTGTTCATGGTGTGTCTCTTTACAGCAATATTCCTTTTGCAGTTTACATTTCTGAGGAGCACCTGACATTATCAAAGTAGATAACTTTAAAAGGAGTTGCTAACAGAACAACATTTTATACACTAGTGAGTGAAACTGTACAGAATGAAGCTGAAAGACCCCGGCCCAGCACAGGTGGCTGAGGCCTATGGAAAATTCCTTTCCCCCACAGCTCAGCCGAATAGTCATTTTTTTGATCAGAAGGAAGCTCAGCTCAAGGTCTTTACAGCTGAATAGTCACTACTAACTCTGTCCAGGCAGGACACAGGTGTCTGCTATCTACATAGTGTCTGCATAGCCAGCCCAGCAAGACTGGGCCGGCACAGAGACCTATTGTTCCTCAGATAGGGCCAAGGCCGAGACTTGAGTTCTGAGAGAAACCTCAATAGCCCTCATTCTGAGCCCCCCCGGCCTCATTTATATTGTCCAATCAGGGTCCTGTAACTAGGCTTCTTGCTTCTGTACTCCGCTTTTTTGCTATAAAAGGACCCCTGAGTCCCCAGCTCGGCGCGCTCAGCCCCCCAAGACTGAGACGCCCGGGTACCCGTGTGTAAATAAAGCCTCTTGCTGTTTGCATCCAAGGTCGTGGTCTCGGTGTTCCTTGGGTTCGTGTCTCCCTCCCCGTGAAAGTCCCCCACCTGGGGTCTTTCATTTGGTGCATTGGCCGGGAAATTGAGACCCCGCCCAGGGACCACCGACCCACTTCTGGGAGGTAAGAATTGTCCGGACTAAATTTCTGTTGTTTCTGTTGTCTGCTGTCTGTCTGTCTATGCCTGTTGTTTTATCGCGCCTGCGTCTGTAATATACAGCTGTATACATCTGTATCTGGTGGCACCGACCGCAGCTCTAGGACACGATCTGCCTCGTCTGTTTGGGGCCCCGTCTGTTTGGGGCAGATGTCCATCTGCCCCGTCTGGAGTTCTTAGGGAACTCGTCTGTTTGGGGCCCCGTCTGTTTGGGGCAGATGTCCATCTGCCCCGTCTGGAGTTCTTAGGGAACTCGTCTGTTTGGGGCCCCGTCTGTTTGGGGCAGATGTCCATCTGCCCCGTCTGGAGTTCTTAGGAACTCGTCTGTTTGGGGTAGGTCTGTGTCTGGAGCTGGAGTTCTTAGGAACTCGTCTGTTTGGGGTAGATGCCTAGGAGTCTGCCCCGTCTGTTTGGGGCGCCCCCACTGACGGAGGGATTTTCCATCCTGGTAGGGGACGAGGGCGGGAGGCCCCCGGCCTCGAGCCCAACTGAAGTTTTGCTTTCGACTCTACGTCGAAGCCGCGCAGCGAAAATCTGTTCGTTTTTGTTTCTTGTTTGTTTGTTTGTCTTAGTCATCACTCTTGAGAAGATGGGCCAGACAGTTACCACTCCGCTCAGTTTGACCCTTTCACATTGGCCACAGGTTCAGGAGTATGCTCGTAACCGGACTGTCGATGTGCGCAAGAAGGAATGGATCACCTTTTGCTCTTCCGAGTGGCCAGCTTTAAATGTTGGCTGGCCCCGGGATGGCACCTTTAACTCTCAAATTATCTTCCAGGTGAAAGAGAAAGTGATGGATCCTGGGCCCCACGGCCGCCCGGACCAAGTGCCCTACATAGTCACCTGGGAAGCGTTAGTTCATAACCCTCCTGCCTGGGTGCGTCCCTTTGTGCACCCCGGAGGGTCCCCCTCTCCCTCTTCCCTAACCCCCGCCAATTCCAACCCATCCGCACCCCCCCTTCCGCCCCCTTTGACCCCCTCCCTGTATCCTCAGTCCTCCCACTCTGGCCTGTACCCCACCGTAACTAAGCAGAAAGAGAAAAAAGGAGACCCCAAAGTCCTCCCTCCAGAAGACGGTCTCCTGTTGGATCTACTGACGGAGGAACCCCCACCGTACCAGGCTCCTCCAGCAGGTCAACCAGTGGCAGCTGAGGCCGCAGAGGCAGCTGAGGCCCAACCTTCGCCTCCCACTGACCTGGAGCCCTCACCTATGGCCTCTAGACTGCGAGGCCGCAGGGAGCAGCCCGCTCCAGATTCCACTGCCCTGCCCCTCCGGACGGGCCATGATGGCCAATTACAGTATTGGCCGTTTTCTGCCTCTGATCTTTATAACTGGAAAAATAATAACCCCTCCTTTTCAGCAGATCCTGTGAGACTGACTGATTTATTAGAGTCGGTACTTACTACCCACCAGCCCACCTGGGACGATTGCCAACAGCTCTTACAGGTTCTCCTCACTTCGGAGGAAAAACAACGGGTCCTTCTTGAAGCCCGGAAGAATGTTCCCGGGGCAAATGGACAACCTACACAGCTCCCAAATGAAACTGATGCTGCCTTTCCCCTCGACCGCCCAGATTGGGACTTCACCACTGAGGCAGGTAGGACCCATCTGCGTCTTTATCGCCAGTTGCTTGTAGCGGGTCTCCGAGGGGCAGGGAAACGTCCTACCAATTTGGCCCAGGTAAGACAGATTGTTCAGAAGGCAGAGGAATCCCCAGCTGCATTTTTAGAGAGGCTTAAGGAAGCTTACAGAATGTATACTCCATATGACCCTGAGGACCCCGGGCAAGCTACTAGCCTGACCATGTCCTTCATTTGGCAGTCGGCCGCTGACATTAGAAACAAATTGCAGCGGCTAGAGAATTTACAGGGGTATACACTACCAGATGTATTAAAAGAGGCGGAGCGCATCTTTAATAAGAGAGAAACACAGGAGGAAAGGGAAGAGAGATGGAGAAAAGAGGACCAAGAAAGGGCAGAACGTCAGAGACAGGAAATGGAAGAAAGGGAGATAGAGAGGGACGAGAAGCGTAATAGAGAGATGACTAAACTGTTGGCCACAGTAGTCGCAGAGCAGAGACAGGATAGGCAGAGAGAGGGACAGAAAGGGCCACGCCTGGAAAGGAACCAGTGTGCATACTGCAAGGAGAGAGGACATTGGGAAAGAGAATGTCCCAAGAAACAAAGAAGAACATTCCAAAGGCCCAAACCCCGCTCTCAGACCTCCGACCTGCTGAGCCTCGAAGATTAGGGAGGTCAGGGCCAGGAGCCCCCCCCTGAGCCCCGGATAACCATACCAGTAGGGGGGCGCCCGGTCACCTTCCTGGTAGACACGGGGGCTCAACACTCTGTTCTAAATCGGTCACCCGGCCCCCTGAGCCGACGAACTGCCTGGGTACAAGGAGCTACCGGTGGGAAGCAATATCGATGGACCACGGACCACCAGCTCCACCTAGCGACCGGTAAGGTGATGCACTCCTTTTTACATGTTCCTGACTGTCCATACCCCCTCCTGGGTCGAGACCTCCTAACGAAGTTAAAGGCTCAAGTACATTTCGAGAAAGCCAACATAAGAGTCACGGGGCCAGAAGGGGCCCCACTCACGGTGCTGACCATAGCCTTAGAAGAGGAATATAGAATACATGAGCCCAAGGATGACTCTTTTAAGGTCGAGGACCGCTGGTTGACTGACTTTCCCCAGTCCTGGGCAGAGACTGGAGGAATGGGACTAGCCCTCCAGCAGGCTCCCATCATAGTCCATTTAAAAGCATCTGCTCTCCCGGCCTCAATTAAACAATATCCCATGTCCCGGGAGGCCCGCGATGGGATCAAACCTCACATTAAGAGGCTACAGGAGCAGGGCATTTTAACCCCCTGCCGGTCCCCCTGGAACACTCCCCTGTTGCCAGTCAAGAAGCCCGGAACCAATGACTATAGGCCGGTCCAGGACCTCCGGGAGGTCAATAAGCGGGTTGAGGACATACACCCCACGGTCCCCAATCCCTATAACCTCCTGAGTGGACTGCCACCTGACTATATTTGGTACTCAGTCCTGGATTTAAAGGATGCCTTCTTCTGCTTGCGGTTACACAAAGACAGTCAGCCACTGTTTGCCTTTGAATGGCAGGATGCAGACTTGGGAATCTCGGGACAACTTACATGGACTAGGTTGCCCCAAGGGTTCAAAAATAGCCCCACCCTCTTTGATGAGGCCTTGCATCAGGATTTGGCCGGATTTAGAGTCCACAACCCTGAGATCATCCTCTTACAATATGTGGATGACATCCTGATAGCCACCAAAACAGAGGAGGAATGCCTTAGGGGGACAGAAGCTCTCTTAAAGACTTTAGGAGACTTGGGGTACAGGGCCTCTGCCAAAAAGGCCCAAATCTGCCGGACCCAGGTCACCTACTTGGGGTACAAAATCCAGGATGGAAAACGTTGGCTAACAGAAGCCCGCAAACAGGCCATACTTGACATCCCTCCTCCCAAGACCCCCCCGAAAACTGCGGGAATTCTTGGGAACAGCAGGTTTCTGTAGACTGTGGATCCCCGGGTTTGCGGAAATGGCAGCAACCCTGTACCCCCTCACCAAGACGGGGGCTACTTTTGACTGGGGGGGAGAGCCAGGAAAAAGCCTTCATGGACATCAAGAAGGCTCTGCTCTGCTCCCCAGCTCTGGGGTTACCTGACCTGACTAAACCCTTTGACTTATTCGTGGCTGAGCAAGAGGGTTATGCGAAGGGGGTCCTAACTCAAAAACTTGGGCCCTGGAGACGACCGGTTGCCTACCTATCTAAGAGATTAGACCCCGTAGCGTCAGGATGGCCCCCATGTCTCCGCATGATCGCCGCCACCACAGTTCTCATAAAGGACTCTCACAAATTGACTTTGGGACAGCCTTTGACTATCTATGCCCCCCATGCTATGGAGGCGGTCATCAGACAGCCACCGGGCCGCTGGCTCACCAATGCCAGGATGACTCATTACCAGACTCTGTTGCTGGACAAGGACCGAATTCACTTCGGGGCTCCGGTGACCCTGAACCCCGCCTCGTTACTTCCCCTCCCCGGGGAAGCAGAGACTCATGACTGCTTGAAGGTCCTGGCTGAGGTCCATGGGACGAGAGCTGACCTCACGGATCAACCCCTTCCCAACCCTGACCTTGTCTGGTTCACGGACGGAAGCAGCTTTGTACATCAAGGGGAGCGGAAAGCAGGTGCTGCAGTGACAACTGAGTCAGAAACAATTTGGGCCGAGGCCCTGCCGCCAGGAACATCGGCTCAACGAGCAGAACTGATTGCCTTGACACAGGCCCTGAGACTGGCAGAAGGTAAGAAACTCACTGTCTATACAGACAGCCGCTACGCTTTTGCCACCGCTCACATCCATGGTGAAATTTATAGGCGAAGGGGGCTATTGACCTCAGAGGGCAGAGACATTAAAAACAAAAAGGAAATCCTGGCCCTTTTAGAGGCTCTGCACCTGCCAACCGCCCTCAGTATTATACATTGCCCAGGGCATCAGAAAGGCGACAGTCCAGTCGCCCGGGGAAACCGGAGGGCAGACCTGGCTGCCCGGGAGGCTGCCCTGGCTTTGGAAAGCAGCAGTCACCTCCTCCAGGCAGCTGTAGTCCCTGTAACTAATGAGGCTTCCGAGAAGACCTCCCCGTCATGGGACTATGAGATAAAAGACATCAAAGCCATGAAAAGACTGGGGGCGACCCGAGTACATGATGGTCTCTGGACCTATCAAGGAAAAACTGTCCTTCCCCACCTAATGACTAGATATTTGGTTAACAGCCTACACAAACTCACTCATTTGAGCTCCAGGAAAATGAGAGAACTGTTAGCCCGGGAAGAAAATACTCGCTACCTGTTGGGAATAGAAGAAATACTAAAACAAGTGACTGAGCAATGTGATGCCTGCGCCCGCGTCAATATGACCAGGCTATAGCTACCCATGGGGACTCGAGCTCGTGGGCACCGGCCTGGGGTGCATTGGGAAATAGATTTCACAGAAATCAAACCAGGAAAATATGGATACAAGTACCTCCTGGTTTTTGTTGACACCTTCTCGGGATGGACTGAAGCCTACCCCACCAAGCACGAGACGGCAAAGGTGGTCACCAAGAAACTTCTTGAAGAAATCTTCCCCCGTTATGGAATGCCACAGGTATTGGGGACAGACAACGGGCCTGCCTTTGTTTCTCAGGTAAGTCAGTCTGTGGCCACCTTGTTGGGGATTGATTGGAAATTACATTGTGCTTATCGACCCCAAAGTTCAGGGCAGGTAGAGCGTATGAATAGAACCATTAAGGAGACTATAACTAAATTATCGCTGGCAGCTGGCACTAAAGACTGGGTCCTCTTGCTCCCCCTTGCCCTCTATCGTGCCCGGAATACACCGGGCCCCCATGGCCTCACCCCTTTTGAAATTCTGTATGGAACCACCGTTCCCTTTGTTCAGTTCTTTGACCAAGATATTTCTGACTATGCCAATTCCTCCTCTCTTCAAGCTCACCTGCAGGCACTTCAGCTAGTTCAGCAGAAAGTCTGGAAGCCTCTGGCCCAAGCCTACCGAGACCAGAGGAAACACCCTATCGTCCCTCACTCCTACCACGTGGGAGACAGCGTTTGGGTCCGGCGCCACCAGGCTAAGAACCTTGAACCCCGCTGGAAGGGACCATACACAGTCCTGTTGACCACCCCTACTGCTCTCAAGGTGGACGGGATTGCTGCTTGGATACACGCCTCGCACGTAAAAGCTGCCTTCCCTGAGGATCCGGACTCAGGATGGAAAGCTCAACGCACTCAAAATCCTTTAAAAATAAAACTTACCCGCTCCCCTCCCTCCTGCTAATAGCCCTCCTCATAAAATCAGACACTGGTGTGGCCTCCAGTCCCCATACCGTTTATAAATTAACCTGGGAGGTTCTCTCCCAGATGGGGGAGGTCATTTATGCTGTCACGGAACCACATGCACTTGGGACATGGTGGCCTACTCTATGGCCTGAATTTTGTGATTTGGTAGCAGGGTTGAACACTTGGGACATTCCCCATTGCCACCCAAAGGCATGCACCAGTGGTTCCCACCTTTACAGACGTCGACGTACATTCATATTCATGGACCCTAGAGAAACCACCCCCGGGTGTGTTAGTCGCAGAGCCAGAGAGCAGCTACATTCACAGGACTTCTATGTCTGCCCCCGAGATGGGCGTACCTGGCAACAGGCCCGGAAATGTGGGGGACATGATTCCTTTTTCTGTGCAGCTTGGGGGTGCGAGACTACAGGGGATGCGTATTGGAGGCCATCCTCATCCTGGGATAAAATACAGGTACGCAGAGGCTGGGACAAAAGACAATCTGGAATGATAAGTATGCCCCTTGCCATTTCCTTCACTGCGCAGGGAAAGCAAGCTCCGGACTGGCAGACTGGGTATACCTGGGGTTTGCGTTGGTATCTATATGGGACAGACAGGGGAGTAATCTTTACAATCAGATGTAAGGTGGCTCCGGTTAATCCGCAGGCCATAGGCCCTAACCAGGTTCTTGCTGATCAAAAGCAGCCTAGCTTACTCATGCCCAAGGCTGATACCAGGCCTCTGAACCTGCCTAAAACCACAGCCGCTCCTGCGCCTACAGAAAGCACTCCCAAACCCCCCCTCCTTGGGTCCCCCCCCTTGAAGGCACGGGAGATAGAATATTAGCCCTAATCAAAGGGACATATGCCACTCTGAATTTAACTCGCCCAGATAAGACTAAGGAATGCTGGCTTTGTCTGACTCCGCAACCTCCCTATTATGAAGGCTTAGCGGTTATGGGCGAATATACAGATCAGGCCACAGCCGAGGCTCTTTGTGGGACAGCCATGCAACATAAATTGACCATCTCAGAAGTGTCTGGAAAGGGGCTATGTATAGGTAACGTCCCCACCACGCATCAAGGACTATGCAATGCCACTGAGCCTTTGCCCCAAAGTGGCCGCTACTTGATAGCCCCCAATGGGACATATTGGGCATGCAACACTGGATTAACCCCTTGTGTCTCCACCACGGTATTAGGTGCCACCGTTGACTATTGTGTTCTGATTGAATTATGGCCTAAGGTAATTTACCACCCCTCTGACTATGACATGATAAGTCCTGGCCGCATTAAGAGGGAACCTATCTCCATCACTACTGTCATCCTATTAGGAGGACTAACCATGGGAGGCATAGCAGCAGGAATAGGAACCGGTACTGCCGCACTGCAGGAAACTAAACAGTTCCAACTCCTACAACAAGTAATGCGTGCAGATATTCGGTCTTTAGAGGAATCTGTCGCTGCCCTGGAGAAGTCTCTGTCCTCCCTGGCAGAAGTAGCCCTCCAAAACAGAAGGGGACTAGACCTCTTATTTTTACAGCAAGGGGGAATTTGTGCGGCCCTTAAAGAAGAATGCTGCTTTTACGCAGACCATACCGGAGTGGTAAGAGATAACCTGGCTAAAATAAAAGAAAGACGCCAAAATACCACCAATTAATTGAGTCCCAACAGGGATGGTTTCAGAATTGGTATAACAGGTCCCCTTGGTATTCGACTCTCATATCCACCATTATGGGACCCCTGATCATTATATTGCTGATTCTGATGTTTGGGCCATGCATCTTAAACAGATTAATCCAGTTTATAAAGGAAAGGTTATCAATTGTACAATCACTGGTTTTGACTCAACAATACCAGCAGCTAAAGCAAAGGGATTTCGAGATGGCAGAAACCTCTGAATGAAAGATTTCATTCAGTTACAAGAGCAATGGGGGAATGAAAGACCCCGCCCCAGCACAGGTGGCTGAGGCCTATAGAAAATTCCTTTCCCCCACAGCTCAGCCGAATAGTCATTTTTTTGATCAGAAGGAAGCTCAGCTCAAGGTCTTTACAGCTGAATAGTCACTACTAACTCTGTCCAGGCAGGACACAGGTGTCTGCTATCTACATAGCGTCTGCATAGCCAGCCCAGCAAGACTGGGCCGGCACAGAGACCTATTGTTCCTCAGATAGGGCCAAGGCCGAGACTTGAGTTCTGAGAGAAACCTCAATAGCCCTCATTCTGAGCCCCCCCGGCCTCATTTATATTGTCCAATCAGGGTCCTGTAACTAGGCTTCTTGCTTCTGTACTCCGCTTTTTTGCTATAAAAGGACCCCTGAGTCCCCAGCTCGGCGCGCTCAGCCCCCCAAGACTGAGACGCCCGGGTACCCGTGTGTAAATAAAGCCTCTTGCTGTTTGCATCCAAGGTCGTGGTCTCGGTGTTCCTTGGGTTCGTGTCTCCCTCCCCGTGAAAGTCCCCCGCCTGGGGTCTTTCAAAGCTAGAAAAATCTCTGGTTATCATACACCATTGCACCAGCACTAACAGAACAATGCCACTATTTTTATTTTTTTTGAATTTTTCATACAATATATTTTGATTATATTCTTTCCCTCCCTCAAGTCCTCCAAGATCCTCCCATCTCCCTACTTGCCCAACTCAATATTCTCTTAAATAATTTTCAAATTGAAACCCACTAAATCATAAGAACAACAACAAAAGCATATGCACAAAATTGTTTTTTGTTGGTCAAAACTAAACTTGAGGACTGCCCTGGAATGTGGTTAATATTCCTATTGTCACTTCACCTGAGAAAACCAATTTTCCTGATCCTCACAGGTATCAAAATGCTCCTGGGTTAGGGATGGGACTTTGTGTCCACTTCCTCTTCTGGGATTTTGTATGACTTGAGTTTGTTCATGTCTTATGCATGCTTTCACAGTCTCTGTGAGTGTGTATGTGCATAAGCAATGTCTTCAGAGAATATTGTTCAGAGACAAGTAGATGTATTGAAGTGAACTCAAGCTGGTCACAGTAGTGCTGGTTTATAATCTTGTAATCTCAGATATCGGGAAGCTGAAGTATGTGAATCGTAAGTTAGATGCCAGCAAGATTAGTTTTAATTCAATGAGATGGAGTGTGTCTGTTCTTGCAAAAGCAAATGAAAGACAAGAGGTGATCAGAAATGGTTCTGCTGTACAAGTTTGATGCAATCTGTGTAAAACCTCAATACACCCCCCTTTTTTGAGACTCAGAAGGTCACCTCAGTGGAAAATTCCCCAAGGTCCCTTCCCCTAGGCAGGGAACAAGGTCTGATTAGAATGAACATCTGGTCCAGAGTGCTGATACCGGACACCAGCAGGCTATAGAGATAAGTGTAATTCTGACCTTGTAGTTTCTCCAGGAAGGATGAGTTATGCCCGTGTTCTAACAATACCCCTATTGCCTGCCCTGCAGTAGCTCCACTTCTTACAATACCCCTACTAATTTGCTTGCCAAAAGTATGTATATAAAAAGAAAACTGTCCTAGGGCCTGGCGCGTTAAGTTAGCTGAGCTGCTGAATTGCCCACAGACGCCTGTGTAAACAATAGACCTCTTGCGGTTTGCATCCAAATGTCTGGTTATTGAGCTCGGGACATCATCAGGGTATTCAGCCTGAAGCCTGCTTACTTCAGGTCTTTCATCTGAATGTATTCTAACTTTGAACCAGCCTTTCTGCAATATTCTTTGTAGGGCTTATGCTGTGCATGTATTATTAGTTGTGACTAGGCATCCCATGGTTGTTCTCTGCAGTTAAACAGTTGCGTTTTCTTTTATGGTCTCCTGCTACTGAAAAAAGAATCTTCTATGATAAGGTGCATTTATTTGTGGGCATGAGGACAAGCTTTTAGAATGCAGTTAGGGATTTTATTGCCTTAGGAGAATGGCAGTGAGAGGTTCTCTTTTAGAGTTCATGATCACTCCAGCCATGAATGGTTGGATGCCCTGGCCAGCAGGGCACAACAAAGGTCGAGCCCAGAGAAGCCTGAAATGAGGAGACAGGAAACACGAGAAATGGACAGAAAGACTGGCTTCCTGATCAAGCTGTAAAGTTTTATTTTTCTCAGGCACATTATATAGTGGTTAGGCAGGAGGCTAGGTAAGGCAGGGTAATCAAAGAAAGGGGTCGTTGCCTAGTAATCAGACCACAGAATGTTGTTAGTCATGGGTCACTGAAGGTGAGCAGGTGAAGATAAGCAGGATGTTAGCAGGGTTAAGAGGTCACAGAATGAGGGATTGTTAATGACCTAACTATGGAATGTTCTCTCATTTGCTATCACCTATTCCTGTGAGACCAAGTTCTATTTATCAGGAAGTTGGGGAGGGGAAGAGGTTGTTTGGCTGCTTAACTGAATAATGTTCTTTCTTTCAGCTATCTTCCTGTTGATTCATTAGTGGATGAGTGAAGGTTAACTGGCTGCATGTGTGGGCCTTTGGCAGCCTTCAAGGTTTAGTTATAACAATTACTCCTGGTAGTTGGAGTTGACAGTAACAGGCATGAATTCTCTCGCATTGAGTGGCATGTAAGTCCAACTCGGTGGTTGTTAGTTATGTTCAACATATAAGTGTCACTATTGAGGATGTGTGTGCTGGTCATTGCTGTGGTTCATAGATATCATAATTGGATAGGACTATTGACTGGCTTTTTTCCTTGGCAGGTTTAACATATCTTTGGATACTACGAAAGCTCGTCTTTAGAAATAGACCCCTAGGTCAGTTGTAGCCTATTCATTGAAGTATTATGTCCCAAGTGTGTAGTATCTCTAGGAATCTAACTCATCTTCAAATTCTGTGAGTCAACTAACGACAATCTCAATAATCGATGTTGTTTTGGTAGTTCTGTCTTGGACCAACCACTTGAAGCATGGTTTCTCATGTCAGGAGATTTGCTAATTAGTCTATGGTTCTTGAAGGAAGCATTATCACCTCAAGAGGCATAACATCATTTTAATTATTTATATATGCACATGCAGTTATTTATATATTACATGTAATTTGGAGTAAGTATAAAATAATATGATTGCCTGTTGCCTTTTCACTTGCCCTTCATATTATTTATCACTCCTTTCTACTTCTGTACATGTTTTGCTCTGTGTCCCCACTCTGCAGGTATAGCCTACTTCATTATTTCCATTTTCCACTTCATATCACCTGTGTCCTGGTATTGTGCTCTTTAGAGCTCTTTTTCCCCATTTCCTCTTGGTCTCTTTTTACTCTCATGTCTTCTTTAGCTTATTCCAGAGGTTACACAATCTAAAGATTTAGAGGTAGGAACCACAAATAAGAGAGATGTGGAATCTGCCTTTCTGGCTCTGGCTTACAATAGAATATTTTCAAATTTCTGCAAATTTCATTTTTTTTTACAATTGAAAATATTTTACTATGTATTGGAACCACATTTTCAGTATCTATTCATCAGTGAAGGACATTTAGGCTGTTTCTATTTCCACTTATTTTGAATAGAGCAGCAATAAACATGGCTGAGCAAGTGTCTGTGGAGTAGGATGTAGTTGGAAGCTTTTATGTGTTCCACCCAGTCCCCCTGGACCAATTTGTCTCTGCCCATTGGGTCCCTGCAGCTACTTATAAGATAACCACTCAGAGACTTAATATATATTTATAATTGTTTGGTCAATGGCTTATGCTTATTCCTGGCTAGCTCTCTCTCATAAATTAACCCATTTATTCTAATCTGTGTATCACCTCAAGTCTGTGGCTTATCGACGATGCCCTGACGTCTTGCCTCCCTATGGGATATGTGGTGTCTCTGACCCTACCTTCCTTCTGTTTGGATTTCCCTGCCATGCCCACTGTGCAGCCTGTATCCAAAAATGTGCAGTGGGTGTCAGGACTGATGACACAGAGTCCAGTCGGTGACGTAAAGAAAGCTTCAAGAAGGCTTCCAGAAGGCTCCTCAAGAAGCCTACTTTATTCTTACCCTGGCTGGTTATGTATGCCCTAACACCAAAAGCGGAGGTGGGCAGGTCAGGAAGAGGCAATTAGTCTTTGGAAAAAGGTCAAGGTCAGTGGGTTGCCACCTGCTTTGTCATTAAAAAAACAGACACTCAGCCGGGCGTTGGTGGCGCACGCCTTTAATCCCAGTACTCGGGAGGCAGAGGCAGGCGGATCTCTGTGAGTTCGAGGCCAGGCTGGACCGACAGCCTCCAAAACAGAGAAACCCTGTCCCTTCTCCATACATCCTGGCTAATATTTTTTTCTGCTGTTGATTTTGGGTAATCTGACTGGGATAAGATTGAGTCTCACTGTATTTTAACTTGTATTTTCCTAATTTCTGAGGATGATGACCACTTTTTAAGGTACTTCTTAACCATTTTACTTATTCTTTTCAGGTAATTTGTTCAGATTCATTGTTTTCTTGACCTTTTGTGTTTGAGTTTTCTGTATATTAAGACTATAAATCCACTGTCAGTTATGTTGCTGGCAGACAATATCTCTGATTCCGTGGCCTTCATTTTCATGGTTTTTTTTCAGCTGTACAGATGCTTTTTGAGGTTCCATTTGTCAACCTTTAGTCTTAATTTGGGGCAAATGGAGCCCTATTCGTGAATTACTTTTTTATACCTATATCCTGTAGGGTACTGCCTATATTTTTTATAGCAGTTATATGTTTCCTACACTTCTGGAGCTACTTTTTATGCAGTGTGATGGACATGGGTCTGTATTCATTTTTATATATGCGAACACCCAGGTTTTCTAGTAATATTTGCTGAAGGTGCTATCTTGTCTCCAATGTGTACTTTTGTCATCTTCAAGTACCAGATGGCTGTAGTTTTGTATAATCCTATTGGTTCCATTGATTACCTGTTTGTCATGCTATTTTCTTTTGATTACTGTAGATCTGTAATTTAACTTTAAATCAGCAATGATAATGTCTGCAGCATTATTCTTTTTTCTCAGGTTTGTTTTAGCTACCCTTGAGCCTTTTTTTGATTTCATATTAATTTTAAGATATTTTTCTATTTCTGTGAAGAATGTTATGAGGATATGATTGGGATAGCATTGAATCTGTAAATAGTCTGGCAGAATGGCCATTTTCACATTATTATTTGTAGCAATTGGTTATTATAAGAGGTCTTTCTAGTGTCTTTATCAGTCTCCTTCTTTAGATATACAACGTTTTCATCACAGAAATCTTTTACCTCCTTGGTTAGTTTATTCTATGATGTTTTATTGTTTTTATAAGAATATTGTGAATGAGTATGGCTATGATCATTTTCTAAGTATTTTTTGTTGTTGTATTGAAAAGGTTTTCTCAACTTGATTTTGTATCCTATCACCTTGTTGAAATTATTGATCATTTCCACATTTTTTTCTCACAGAGCTTTTGTGATCTCTTACATATAAGATCATATTTCCAGCAAATAGTGATAATTTGACTTATTTTCCTATATATGTCCGTTTAATTTCCCTCTTTTATTGTACTACCTAGTGTTTTAATCACTATATTGAAAATGAGTGGGGACAGTAGGCAGGCCTATCTCACTCCTGATTTTAATGGATTGCTTTGAGTTTTCTCTGCTTAGGAGGAAGCTGGTTAAAATGATGTGTAGCTGCTATTTTGTCCCACTTTCTCAGAACTTTTATCATGAAAGTTTTATAGATTTTGTCAAAGAAGCAGTCTGCATGTATTGGTATGGTCATGTGATTTCTTTATTTTATATTATTTATTAATATACTAATAATATTATTACATAATTTATAATCTGCCTTATTTATGTTTGACTACCTCTTTATGTCTGAGATAAAGCCAACTTGATCTTGATGATTTTTTTATATATGCATGTATTTTTTTACAAATAGTAATTGAGAATTTTTATATGTATGTTCATTGTTAGAACATTGTCAAAAGCATGAGCATGGTGAACCATGCTTGAGAAAACCGTGAGAGAGGCTCCAGGATAAAAGAAAGAGGGCCTTTTACCTCAACTGCATTTTGTTCCCTGGATTGTTTTTCTGTGTTAAACATTTACATTCAATTTATAAGATGTGTTTACTTTTGTTGGATGTAATATGATAGCTGTAGAATGTAGTGAAGCATATGCTGAGTGCTTTCTTCAGTGAATCTTGTTATGGCCTTCTGCCTTACTCTCATGTTTTCTCAGATATAATCTATAGTATGTGCCAGGCAATCATGACTAAATTTGTCTCAACTGAAGGGAAAGGGCTGGCCTGTTAATATTCAGTATGTGCTTGCTGACATTCATTTACATGCTTTTCTGAACTCAAAGGACCTTCCTTGGATCACAGCTTTCTTTATTACATTTGTGTATAAAAGCACATGAAACTGAAGTAAGATTGTCTACATCATTAGACTGCAGTCCACCCCATTTTTAAGGTCTTCAGATCCCAAGTCTTGCAGATATATCTGCATAGGACAATGAATAGTTAATACTGATATTGGCCTTTGATTTTATGGGTTTGTTTAGTCTTTTCTTGGTTTTGGTATTAGAGTAATGCTGGCTTTATTGACTACATTTGGAAATGTTCCTTCTGTTTCTATTTTTGAGAAATTTGTACGTTTTGGTCATAGGTCTTCCTTTAAAGTCTGATAGAATTCAATAGAAAATCCATCTAGACCTGAGCTTTTTGTTGGAAGACTTTTAATCATTGTTTCAATCTTCTTATTTAAGTTTTGTCTGTTTAAGTTGATCTATTTTTTATTTAACCTTGGTTGTTTATATGAATTTATGAATTTGTCTATTTTCTTCATGTTTTCTAGCTTTGTGTAGAACATTTCTTGATTCATCATTCCATATTTACACTTATCAAACCTTTGCATTTTGATCTATAAATAAATACAAATATAGTTTTCAAGTATAGATAAAGTTTTAAAATAGTCAAGTCTTTTGTCAGGTGAATTTGGTGACATGCTTTTATTAGAGTTGGGTGACTTTGTATTTACAAGGTACCAAGCTCAATGTTCTTTACTCTGTAGAAAACGTGTAATTATAATTCAGGTATTTTTGTGCTTTCTTTTTATTTATTCTTTGTGTTTTTCATATATACATCCCCATCCCACCCATCTCCATTTCTCTTGCATCCTCCCTCTGCTCATGCAAACCCCCCAACAAAGAAAACAAAATAGAATTTAAGATAAAAAAGGAAGAAACGGACAACCTTGTCAAATCTTGTCATGGAAGCTGCAGTGTGACACAGTGAGTCACACAGTAAACCCCTTTATCAGTGCATCTTTACATGTAGGCCTCCATCACCATTGGTTTGGTTCAAGGTCCCTTGTCTCTGATACACTATCTACTCTGGATCCCTCACTGGGACTTTTCCTAGGCATCCCATTGCTGCACTGTGTCTTGGAGATCCTACAGCCCTGGGTCTGCAGGACCCACCCCCTTCCTCCAGCAGATCACAGATGGGGTGGATGTTGGAGTGGGCCAACACTTAAAACTGCTTCTGAGCCTGGGTAGTGGGAGGGGTGGTCAGCCCATCAGTTCTCCCCTGTCTTCACCATTATGGTGCGTTCTCCAGCCTTGCCCTGGCTGGTTCACCCCTTGCAACCATGAGCAAAAGGTGGGGTCAGCTCTCCTGCTTTCACATCCAAGGGGCAATTCTTTCACATCTGCGCCTTCAGAGCCAGAACAGTTTTCCAAGCATTTCCTTAGGATGTTCTGAGTTTCTTTGGTGTCTGTTTATCTCTGTGTTAATCTGCGTCGGCTGTGTTTCTTTTGATTAACTGGGACAAAATTCTGTCAATCTTGTTTAAATTCTGGAAGAAACAAGTCTTGAATTTGTTGATTCTTTTTGAATATTTTCTTTAATTCCATTTCATTAATTTCTGCTCTAATTTTTGTTATTTTGTCCCATGTACTGAGTTCCTGTTACATTTGTTCTTACTTTTCCAAGTATTTGAACTGCATCATTATATAATTTATTTGTATTCTCTCCGATTTCTTTTTAAAATGTAGGTACTCAGAATTATTATAACCCCCATGTGTGCTTTCATGGGTCTGTGAAGGGATTTCTTCTTATTCTAATTATTTTCCTGCTCCTCGCCCTCCTCCTCTTGTTTCTTCTGTGTGTGTGTGTGTGTGTGTGAGCATGCATGCCTGCATGTTGTGTTTCATTTTCATTTCATTCCAGGAATTTTTTCTTGATTTCTCTTTTGACTCCTTTATTATTCAGTAATGGGTAATTTAATCTTCAGGAGTTCATGTGTCTATTAGAGATAAGTTTGCTATTGAGTGAACATTGTACGTGGAAATGGTGCTCAGAGTTACTTCAGTTTTTCTGAATTTGTTAAGATTTATCTTGTGTCCCACATATGATCTGTTCTACAGAAACTCTCATGAACCCCTGAGTAGAATGTGTCTTCTTTGGTGTTTGGGTGGAATATTCTGCTGATACATGTTAGTTTATTTGATATACCATGTCATTCAATTATGACATTTATCTGTTTACTTTTTGTTCAGGTGATCTGTCTGTTGTAGAAAGTTGGGGTATTGAAATCAGCTACTAGTTATGGAATGATGCTAGTCTGTGACTTTAGTCCAATAGATTTGTGTGAAATTTGGTGCCCCTGAGTTTAGTGAATTTATGTTTAGGATTTCATATATTCTTGGTTAGCTGTTCCCTTGGTTAGAATGAAGTGTCTCTATCTCTTCAGATTAATTTTGGTTTGAAGTTAGTTTTGTCAGATATCAGAATAGTGATTCCTGCTTACTTCCTGTTCCCATTTTTGAAGTACTATTATGCCTATTGCTGAATCAGAAATGTGTTTGTTGTAGTCAGCGTATAAGTAGATTGTGGCTTTTATCCATTTGCTCAGTCTGTATTTTAATTGGAGAACCACTGCTATTTAATGCTCTTGAAATGTGTATGTTAGTTGTGGGTATTGTGTTGTTGTTGCTTTCATTCTAAGTAGTATTTTGTATGTTTATAATTATGGCTTTGCATTTCTGTCCTCAGTCTCTGATATGCTCAATCCTCTCTTCAACTGAAAAAAAAAACGCTGCTTGTATTGTTCTTAGGTCTGATTTGTTGCATAGAAAAAAATTTTACACAGTTCATATCATGGAAATTTTTTCGTTTTCTTTCAGACATGGCATTGCTTCGGTGTGTCTTTCCTTATTTTGGGGGAAGTTTTCTACTTTGACGTTGTTGAATATCTGACTTGGTGTTATTCTTTTTCCATAATTATGTGGAAAATTGTGTATATTTTTTCTCATTATCTTAAAGTTTCTTAGTGTTTTTAAATGTCACATTAAGTGGTGCATTTTCTCTATTTTCACTTCCTGATATTTTATCCTTTACTTAATCTATTCTAGTTGTAACACTTTCATCTGAGTTTCCTAAATGTGTTACTGAGTTTTCCAACTTAAGTTTTGTTTACTGTTTTATTAATTGAATTGTCTTGGTCATTTTTTCAGCTGTATGTTTTTGTTTTCTTGAACTTCCCCAGGAGTTTAATTCCTGATTCTTCAAGTATCATTGTCCTCTCTAAGTCTCTTAAGATTATCATGTTTATGATTATCCTTTTAAATTCTTTATGCTGTGTTCGTTTAGGTAATTCTTATTGGGGAAAATTTTTTATAGAACTGGTGTTTTTTGTCTTGTGAGAGTGGGTCATCTTGGCTTTCAATAAGGGTTGTGAGTTTGTGATTTGATCTAGGCAAGTAGACTTCCTCCATTGTGTCTGTTATTATAGCCTGCCTCTGTTGAGTAGAATTTTGTTTCTGGTTTCGCTGTTGATCAAGGTTAGTTGGTTTCAGATGAGGTTTGCATAGTTGTTAGGTCAATCATTTAGACAGAGATACATACTGATCATGATGGCAGGAATGAGAGTGATTCTAATTCAGTGGCTATCAAGAGAGTATGTGAACGTGACTCAGGTTTCTGTCTGTGTGTTTGTGCAAAAGCTGTTCAAGCCCAGCTATCCCTGTGAGTCTGGGGATGACACACAGAGGTTCTGGGGAACTTACCAGTCTAGGTTGGAATGAAGGCTGCAAGAACCAAACTAGGCTTTCTAGGGGTATGGAGAAGACCTGACTAGATGGGATATGGGGCAATGATCTGGCTGGACTGGTGCACAGGCGGTATGTCCACAGCTAGGCATGGGAATGTGAAAATGAGGTGGACTATTGGGGGTCTGGAGCACTCACCTGGTTAGGCTCTATTCTGAACCCCAGGGAAGGTAAGGTCCTCCATGGAGGATCCCCAGAGTCTGTCATTTCATCCAGGACAGGACCTAGGCCTTCCCCCAAGAGTCAGGTTGACTGAGCATCCCTCATTGTGGGATGTGCAGCCATAGTCCTTTTGCATGCCAGGGATAAATACTATAGATTACCTAGGCCTCCCTGAAGTTTTTCAATGAGTAAGAGAAAAACAAACTAGATTTCTGCAGTTAGAAATCTGACCACAGGGTGGCAGTGCCCCTCAGCATATGCACAGATAGACCATCTCAGTGAATTCTGAATGCATAGCGATTTCTTATTGGTTGGGCATATCACTCAGCATGTATGACTGTTATAACCACAAGGGCTGGTCAGAACTTCTTAGATGCTCTGCTGAGTAGAGACTGAGCACCTCCAGTTGATCTAAACAGAAAGCAGAATGAAGACAACCGCACTCATGTTTTATTTATTTTCCTCTGGCTGCAGATGGACAGTGAGTTGAGGATGGGGGAGCAGGGAATAGAGTGTCAGTAGATGGTCCTTAGCTGTCAGAAGAATGACTTTATTCAGGTTTTCTCTACTTACCATAAGAAAATAATAATATATTTCTGCATAGGAGAGAGCCATGGTGAGAAGGTGGAGCAGTTTCCTTCCACCCTGAATGTCCAGGAGGGAGCCAGCGCTGTCATCAACTGCACTTACACAGACAGTGCTGCAGTCTACTTCCCTTGGTCCAAACAAGAGCCCAGGAAGCATCCTCAATTCATTATTGACATTTGTTCAAATGTGGAAAGAAAGGAGAGCCAGAGACTGACACTTCTATTGGATAAGAAAAACAAGCAGCTCTCCCTACACATCATAGACACTCAGCCTGGGGACTCTGCCATGCACTTCTGTGCAGCAGATGCACACTGCTCCCCAGGCACCTGCAGCCTGTCCCCTGTCCTCAAACCTGCCACCAGGAATGGGGTGGGTGGCACCTTTTTTTTTTGCTATGTTAGACAATCTAGGACAGCAGTTGTCACATTGTTTGAGAGTGGAGACTAACATATAGATATTAAAAGCTTATAAGATAAGGCCCAAGATTACCCAGAAACTTTACAACAAATTGCTGATTACTGCTTAATAATTAGTTAAGATTTATATTGTCTATGTTAAACATGTACTATGCAGTATTATATCTTAGTTTAATTAAACAGTGGAAAATGAATAGCTTGGTGAGTATGTGCGCAGAGCAACTTCTGAAGTTAAGGGTACCCATCATTTCATTTGTATGTGAGCTAATTCTATCACATCCATGTATGTAGCAATCCAAAATTTCTGTGTACTATCACTCAGGAATTCATGATATTCTATTTCAAAAGTATGCTCTAATGATTTTATATTTGCCATTCAAACTTCTCTCATGTGTGAAATCCAGTAGTCTCAGTATCGAAATCCCTGACACCCATGGTCTTGTGACTCTTTAGATAGTTGCATTTTAATCCTATATGCATATTTTTATAATTTGATATACCCAAGAAAAAGTCATACATTTAGCAGCATGATAATTTTGCTTGTCTGCAAGGACTGGATTTATAATGGACACAAACAGACCACACATAGACATACATTCATACACCCAAGTAACTATAAAACAAACTTTTAAAGGTCACAACTGGTTTTGAATCACTATGTGGGTGCTTGGAATTGAACCCAGATCCTATGGAAAAGCAGTTGGTGTCCTAATATCCTTGCATGTTCCTTTTGTATGTTTGGAAAATGTTTTCAATAGTCTTTGCTTTGTCTTTGGTCCTGATATTATATCTTCTATTGATTCTTTCTACTTGTAAGCTTTCCCCTCTGAGTTTTCTCATTGGCTTATTAAGCTTTGTAATTCCATCTTCATTTCAGCTTGAGTTGTTTTCTGTATTTCTATATCTCTATTGCATTCAATTTTAAAATCCTATATTGGGCTCATCGTTTCATTTAGCCTTTTGCTTTCTTGGACATTACTCAAGCATTTATTTCATTTAATAATTTAATTTAATGTCATGGAACTTTTTGTTTGTGTCATCTTTAAACCCCTTAAATTTTAAATGAAGTTTACGATTGTTCTTTTAAGTTTTATGTTCTGCGGTTCATCTAGATAGTCTGGATTTGGGGGATGGGGAACATATTGCCTTGACTTTCATCTTGTTTGTTTTTGTGGTTAGACTTTGGCATTTAGACTTCTTTGGTTGTGTGTCTTATGATGACACAGTAGGTTGAGTTGCTAGACAGGATTTGTCACCTGGATGAAACACAGAAGTTGAGCAAACTACAAGTGGGACTCAGCAGTCTCAGCTAGGCCCCTGTTTGTGGCTATGTTGTAGCTCTGGGGATGAGGAAGGGTACAGAGAGGGTCAGGCATACTTGGCAGGCTGTGCTGGTCTATAAGTACTAAGCTGTGTCTTGAGGTTGGATATTAATGTAAAACCTTTTAAAAGAAGAATCTTCACCATGACCCCAGTGAACAAGCTTGTAAGTGGATATTTTCCTGGTCTTGCTAGCTATATATCGCAGATCTATATTCTTAAGTTGTATCTTTACAGTGTCTAATTGTACATTTGTGGATCTCATTGAGACATTTATTTTCCCTTTTGTTTAAAGCCCCACCAAGGGGACTCTCCTCCCCCCCCCTTTCTGTTGTCTGCAGTCAATGTTAGGATCTTTAGTTTCTTTTAGAATTTTAAAGTTTACTGGTTTTGGATTTCATCTGGCTCTGTTGTTTACTCTGGGACTCTCACTCTTCATTTTACTCCCTTCACCTGGCAGCCACACAATTGCTGCTTTGTTTCAGGTTCACAGTGATGCAGGAAAGTGCTATGTGTCTCCTCCTTTAGATTTTTTTCAGATAAGGTCTCTCTGTATGTCTCAGGCAGGCATTAAGCTCACATTCCCTTGTTTCAACTCCAGTGACAATGGTTAGAGTTATGCTGTATGAAAGAAGTTCACATAGATTTCCTTGTAGACATTTCCATAGGTGATTTTTCAGTGCAGGTGACTGTATGTGTGTGAGTCCTATTGCAGAAGACAACATGTGCTGGGTGTGCAAAAGCATACTCACCTCATCACCTACCCACCCCCACCCCCACCCTAGAGCACATGTCTCATAAAAACACCTACTGAACTCCCGAGTGCTTTAGCTTTTAATAGTTTGGTTAGAAGAGTTTTCAGTTTGAGTATTTCGTTGTTCACTATCATGAGCCCACAAGGTGATAATGTTTTCTGAGAATCCTGAGCAAAGTTCTCAAGTGGGAGAAAAGGGCAAAGAGGGGAGGGCAAGAGAAGGAGGAGGGGTAGAGAAAGGGTTGGAGGACAGGCTTGGTGCTGCTGAGGTGGTGAAAGAGTCACTATTGTGATTGCTAACCAAGCTTGGTTTCAGCTTTCCTAAAGCAGGAGATGTGGAAACTTTGGAAAGTGACTTTGTAAGTTTAGAGTTGAGAACCTGGATCCTCAGAGAAGAGGGAGCAAGAGACTGAAATCCTTGGGTGTTTCCCTCATGATCATGGGGCTCCAGTTAAACTGTAAGTTTGGGAATTTCTGTGGGATACAGGTGCGGTATGTAAAGTTGTTGCTCAATCAGGCTAATGGTAGAAACAAAGATGTTTCTAATCTCTAGTTAGGAAGTGAGAGGCCCATGGAAAAGTCATTCTGGGGTTTCTGCATCCACATGTATTCAGTCCTGTGTGTGTCTGACCTTGGATTTTCTGCACAGGGATGAGCAGCCAGCAGAAGATGCAGCAGACCCCAGAATCCCTCAGTGTCCAAGAGGGAGCCATTGTCTCTCTCAACTGCACTCCCAGTGATCAAAATTCTCAGTACTGCTGGGCGGTGGTGGCGCACGCCTTTAATCCCAGCACTTGGGAGGCAGAGGCAGGTGGATCTCTGAGTTTGAGGCTGGGCTGGACCGACAGCCTCAAAATACAATACAGAGAAACCCTGTCTCGTAAAAAAAAAACAAACAAAAGAAAAAGAAAAAAGAAAAAAATTCTCAGTACTTCTGGTGGCACAGACAGCATCCCAGGAAAAGCCCCAAGGTTCTGATGTCCATCATTTCCAATGGTAAAACCGAAGAAGGCAGATCCACAGTTCATCTTAATAAAGCCAGCCTGCATGTTTCCCTGCACATCAGAGACTCCCAGCCCAGTGACTCACCAGTCTACCTGTGTGCAGTGAGCATACAGTACTCCCCAGGCACTTGCAGCCTGCACCTAAACCCACTGTAGTAGCCTCGTGGAAGGAGTTTGGCAATGTTCATTCTGTTTCTCTTATGTGGAACAATTTGAGGAGTATTGGTATTAGTTCTTCTTCGAAATTCTAGTAGAATTGTGTGCTGAAGTCATCTGGCCCTGGGGTTTTTTTTTTTGGTTGGGACTGCTTCCGTTTCACATCTGTTTAAATTGGTTATCTGGTCTTTATTTTATTTTTTATGTGGTACCTATACAGAAAATTGTCCAGCCCTTTTAAATTTTCCAAATTTGTGAAATACAGGTTTTTGAAATATAACCTGATGGTTCTCTGGATTTCTTCAGTGTCTATTGTTATGTCCCCCTTTGCGTTTCTGATCTTCTAAATATGTTTCAAATTGGATGTAAGTGTTTCACACAAGAGACATGAAATCTTGTCCAAGAACAATCCAATGAACAACATGCACCTGAAATTGAAATAAGAGGCCCTCTACCTTTTCTCCTGGAGCCTCTCTCACAGTTCCACAAGGTACTGTTTACCAGGTGTATTGTTCTTTTGACATTTTCCTAATACACACACACACACACACTCACACTCACACGCGTGTGTGCACGTGCACACACATTGAGAATGCTTCACCCTGATTTCCATAGTTGTTACATCAGTTTGTGCTTCCACCCAGGGTGAATGAAGCCTCCCTATTTCCCAACATCTTCACCAGCATTTGATGTCATTTGATTACTTGATAATAGCTATTCTGAATGGTTGAAGTGAAGTGTCAAATTAGTTTACCTTCATTTCACTGGTGACTAAGAATGTTCAATGTTTCACTTACTGTCTACTTGTATTTCTTCTTTTGAACTCTCTGTTCAGTTTCATGGCTCATTTTTTGGTGATTTGTTGTTTAATTGTTCAATCCTCTGTTATACGAATAGCTCACAAGATTTTCTCTCATTTGTGGTTTGTCTCTTTGCCCAATTAACTGTATCACTCATTGACTTTTCATTGTATTTATTTTCATTAATTTATTTATTTTTGAGACAGGATTTTATTTTGGAGACTAAGCTGGCTTAAAATTCATGATCTTCCTGTTTCACCATCCCTAGTTCTGTGTTTACAGGTTTGTGCCACAATAAGTGTCTCCATTTATTAATTATTAAATTGCAGTGTTGAAAAGGTTCCTTCAATTAGCATATTCACCTTGGTACTCTCTGAAGCTTTTCCCTGAAGTTCATTCAGTGGTTCTGATTTTATCATGCATCAGTACATGTAAAATATTTTCATACATTAACATATCTCTCTTAGAGTTAGTAATAACTTCTTTTTCCTTAGTCCCTCAAGATATTTTGATGCCATATCTGGAATGCACTGTCAAAACAGACCTGCAAAGGGAAGAACGGAATCATCAAAAGTATCTTGAGAAAGTTGTTATTCTAACCTGTTCTAGTTATAGCTCTCATAGCATTGATTCTCTGAGCTATAACCACAATCCCAAATTAGACAATTACATGTGTGATGGGGCAAAGGAAAGATCAGAGTTCAGAGTGTGAGAACTGGCTGAAACATCACCAAGAAACTTACCTGATCAGAGAGATCAAAAAGAAGGTTTGTGCTTATGTAGTAAGCTCTGAGTAAGACTCAATTCCTGTCATACTGGTGTATAGGCAGTGAGGGAGTCATGGAGGTGTGGGAAGCATAAGCAAAAGACATTGAGGTTTTCAACCCAGCCAGGAAACAAGAGCAGAGAATGACTCCAGGTACAGAAGGTACCTCAAGGTGTTCTAAAAATCACTGGGATTTGTTCTGGAGAACAAAGGCCCCAATAGGTGGACTCTTAAACACACACTGACAGGCTATAGGTACATGTATCTGAGAAGGTGTGAAGAAACTGCAGAGCTTATTATCAGCCTCTTCTCTGGTTCCTTGGCACTGTGGATTTCACCTGATTTGTGCCCAAGTCCAGGAAAATTGTCAGAAGTAGTAAGTTCTTACAACAGATGTTATATTAACAAACATGAAACCGCATCAAAACTTAACACTATTATAAAACAGAAGCTGTGGTCTGTGTTAGAACACTGTTTATGTAGGACATTGTTTACGCAGTCTATGGGTTCAGAAAAACCTGGATAGGAGGGATTCAGTATTTTGTTTCTTCTTGGTCACAGACACACTTACTGAAAGGATGGAGCAAAATTAGGGTTTTCTATGCATTTTCAGTGTTTAGAAGTGGAGAATCTGCCAGTTGATGAGAGTGAGGAGTGATAAGATGAGCAAAGGGATCAAGGCCAGAATTGGGACCTGAGCTAGTGGGAACTCACTGACTCCAGACTGACAGCTGTGTAACCTGCATAAAACCAAACTAGGCTACCCTCAATACAGGTGACAGTGAATGGCTTGAACAGCTTGTGGGGCCAATGGCAGTGGAATCAGGATCTATCCCTAGTGCGTGAACTGCCTTTTTGGAGCCCATTTCTTATGGAAAGATATCTTGCTCAAGCTAGACACTGGGAGAGGGACTTGGTCCTGCCTCATTGTGGTGATGGGACTGACGCATTGATTCCCCATGGCACACCTTACTCTCTCTGAGGATCATATGGGGATGGGGTGGAGGGAAGTTGGGGGGGAGTTAGTGGAGAGAGAAGAGGAACTAGGAATGGAATGTAATATTTCAAAAAAGGAAGTGTAGACTCTGAACAAATATTTCCAAACTATGGAAGAAAGATTTGATATACTCCAAAGTAAGACATTATATTTTACTATGGGAGATAGATACAAATGGATGAATAATCATTCATTTTAATTGTTTAAACCTTATATACATTAATTTTTTACCTGCATGTATGTCTGTGTACGGGTTTCAGATTCCTTGAAATGATGTTACACACAGCTATGAGATGCCATGTAAATTCTGGGTATTGAACCCGAGTTCTCTGGAAGAGCAGCCAGTGCTCTACCTGCTG